>NC_042629.1:28292340-28592340 GCF_901001135.1 Rhinatrema bivittatum
TTAATTTCTAAAAATCTCCATAGCATTCACAACGAACTCACAAACAGTCTTATCCCTCAGCAAGCAGTCATCCAGTTTCCACCCTCTAGAACAGGGGTGCTCAACTCGATAGTGTGCCAGCTTAGCAGGAGTTTCCAAATTCTATACTATCCGAAGACTTCTGCAAGGAGATCCCTGTCCCTACAGAATTTATCCAAGTCCAGAGATGGAGGGACAATATTTCATCACCTTGATGAAGTCAAGGGTAATTGGGACAGGGTTCTCATTCCTCTCAAAGGGTAATATACCTGGGAACTCCAAATGTCCCAGCTTCCATCTTTGCCTGGCTGGATTTCTCTGCAGAAAGTGAGTGAAAGCTAGATGCCACCACAGGACCTCTAATGAGGGCTTCCAAGGCATGGAGTCATGTGGAACTCCGCCTTATGGGAACTAATCTAATATCTTGGACCCAAGATGTTGAAGAGTGTCCTATTTGTCACTGGCTGCTAATGATATAAAGAAAGTCTTTACCAATTCAACTACTTGGTCCAATGGCTGGTGCCCTTGCCTGGAGATGGGGAAGAGACATTTTCTTCTGTATAGGATCCATTATAGGATCATCTTCTTGAGATGGGTCCTTACCTGGGTCAACTGTACTGTGGTGGTCGATGGTCAGTTAATAATTATATGACGCATCAGGTAACCAGGTTGGTGCCTTGACTGGCTAACATATGAAAACTACCTCTTGTCCATCTTCATATATTTATGAAACAAGGAGAGTTATTAAGCAGTATTTCATATATTAGTCTGTTAGGGTTAAAGACTGGATTTTTTACATCTTTCTCTTTTCTCACAGATTTTAGAATATATCTCTTTTTTTTCCTCTGTTACTATTGACATCCAGACAACAGTGTCACTGACCACTGTCTGACCCAAATTAAAGTCTGGATGCTAGCAAATCAAATAGTATTGAATATTCACTATCAGAAGCTATGTGGTTATCTTTAAGTTTACTACTTGACACTTGTACTGGACTAATAGTAGATGTTAACGTCAACCCTTTCAAGACACTGTTCAAAACCTGGGTTTCCAGTTCGATTCTTCTATGTCCTGCATAGTTTATATTTGTTCTTTGTTGTAGTCAGGGTTTGAAAATCAATGTTATTAAAATACATCAGACATTTTTTGTCTATGAATGATTTTAGAACAATTGTACAAGCCTTTTTTTAATTGCCATTGTTTACGAAAACTCCATGTTCATTGGTCTTCCGAAATATCAACTTCACACATTTTAGCTACACCAAAATGCTACAGCCAGACTGATCATAAATAGTTATATTAATGATCATATTTCACCAGTTTTAATTCAGCTTCACTGGTTGCCAGTAGCACAACATATGAAAATTCAAAATTTTAATACTGGTTTTTAAATCAATCCGAGGAGAGGGCCCTACTTATTTGTCCCACTTCATTTCAGTTTACCAACCATCTTGATGTCTAAGCTCTGAAAATAATTGTACATTGATTTTTCCCTCTTATAAAATATTCATATGCCTGTGATATGTGCCATGCCTTTTTAGTTATTGGGTCAATATAATGGAATTTGCTACCTCGCGATCTAAGTATTATCAATGACATCCAAGGTTTTCCACAGACAAAACTTAATTGTTTACTGAATCTTTTCCTAATATGTGAATTTATGTAACTTGACTTCTATTTTAAAATGTCTGTTTTGATGTATTGTATATCTGTTTTAAATATTAATGGTAACCATGTGAACTGCTTAGTATGATTCTATCGATTAAACAGTCTATAAGAATTTTAAAATAAATAAATAGCCATCTATGATAGACATCTTTCAGCCACAGACTGCAATCCTTGAAGCCACTGGAAGTGTCCTTCTTGGAGCCAGACATCTTTATGCTTTTGTTATCAATTTTATTTTATTTTTTTTGTAGCACTGAAAACAGCTGTTGAGGGATTGCAGAGGCAGCAAGGCAACTCTGAAAAGAGTTGAAGACTGCAGAAAAATGAAATGATCTAAAACAAGAGAGAGAATACACATCTGAGTGGATGCTTTCTGTAGTTCTGCCAGTTCTTAGTACAGTTTGATTTTATTTCTCTAGTTCATAATTTTAGTGTTTCTTTGTTTTTGTTTTCTCTTTTCTTCCCAGGGTTTCCGTTTACTCCTGGCCAGTCCAGTTGCCTGCTACAAACTGTTACAGGAAAAGAAGCGGCTGGGCCATGGAGATGCTGCCATGTTCCAAGGTAAGTTGGTACCTATACCTTTTTGCCGATACATCTGAGATCATTAAATCCAGGAATCTTGAAAAAGCATGATAGTGGAATGAAATTTCAATAAAGTAAATGTTACTAATAGTAATTTGCATTTAACATCTTTCAACTAAATAGAATCTCAATGCACATTATAGTTGTAATATTACAAAAATGTATGTCCAGTCCCTTCTAAGGTGAATAGGCTGGAAGCCAAGTTTGATTTTGAGTTTCATGATTGCTTCCAAATAGGACTAGTGATTATTATTTTTAAAATTCTTGCACAGTAAACTTAAGACAGGAATGGAAAGTCATACAAAGTCAATGGCTATGTGAAGATAGAAAATTACAGGGGGCAATTTTCAAAAGTCATTTAGCTGTGTGAATAAAAGTATGCGATTATTACACCCCACACTCCTATGAAGCCTTTCCCAGGATTAGGTCAGGCGAGGCACTGCATACATAGTTTTGTCCTGAAAACTTATCTGCAGAGAAAGTAGATGCAGGTCCTTTTTTTAGGCAATTTTCAAAGTGAATGCACGTGCACACCTTCTCTTTGAAAACTGGTACAAAATTGGCAGGTAAAACTATCTATGGACTTTTGTCTGCATGTCCAGTTTTGAAAAGTCCCCGCACAAAGTAAAGTTTTGTAAATTGGTTGTCCAAAAACAGTTTTCCCTTAATATGGCGGAAGGTAGTACATGCACATTAATTCACAGCGTACGTAATTCCTGGGGAAGTGTTTTGAGTGGGATTGGAAAACAAAGTGCATGGCTAGCTTTTTCAAGTCTCCACGCATTTTTATGTAGAAAATCTGCTGCAAAAAATACAGGGGTATGTATGCTTCGGTGTTTACTAAAGAGTATGTTGGGGAGATACCCGTTCCGGAGAAGGTTTTCATGGGTAATGATTCAGATGGACTGAACCAAATTACGGTGAACCTAGAAGATGTGGTAGGCCTGATTGATAAACCGAAAAGTAGTAAATCACCTGGACCGGATGGTATACACCCCAGGGTTCTGAAGGAACTCAAAAACGAAATTTCAGACCTATTAGAAAAAATGTGTAACCTATCATTAAAATCATCCATTGTACCTGAAGACTGGAGGATAGCTAATGTAACCCCAATATTTAAAAAGGGGTCCAGGGGCGATCCGGGAAACTACAGTGCCAGGAAAAATAGTGGAAAGTGTTCTAAGCATCAAAATCACAAAACATATAGAAAGACATGGTTTAATGGAACAAAGTCAGCGTGGCTTTACCAAAGGCAAGTCTTGCTTCACAAATCTGCTTCACTTTTTTGAAGGAGTTAATAAACATGTGGATAAAGGTGAACTGGTAGATGTAGTGTACTTGGATTTTCAGAAGGCGTTTGATAAAGTTCCTCATGAGAGGCTTCTAGGAAAAGTAAAATGTCATGGTAAAGGTGGTGATGTCCTTTCGTGGATTACAAACTGGCTAAAAGACAGGAAACAGAGAGTAGGATTAAATGGACAATTTTCTCAGTGGAAGGGAGTAGACAGTGGAGTGCCTCAGGGATCTGTATTGGGACCCTTACTTTTCAATATATTTATAAATGATCTGGAAAGAAATACAACGAGTGAGGTAATCAAATTTGCAGATGATACAAAATTGTTCAGAGTAGTTAAATCACAAGCAGATTGTGATAAATTGCGGAAGACCTTGTAAGACTGGAAAATTGGGCATCGAAATGGCAGATGAAATTTAATGTGGATAAGTGCAAGGTGATGCATATAGGGAAAAATAACCCATGCTAGGTTAGGTTCCATATTAGGTGCTACCACCCAAGAAAGATCTAGGCATCATAGTGGATAACACATTTAAATCGTTGGTTAAGTGTGCTGCGGCAGTCAAAAAAGCAAACAGAATGTTGGGAATTATTAGGAAGGAAATGGTGAATAAAACGGAAAATGTCATAATGCCTCTGTATCGCTCCATGGTGAGACCCCACCTTGAATACTGTGTACAATTCTGGTCGCCGCATCTCAAAAAGATATAATTGCGATGGAGAAGGTACAGAGAAGGGTGACCAAAATGATAAGGGGAATGGAACAGCTCCCCTATGAGGAAAGACTAAAGAGGTTAGGACTTTTCAGCTTGGAGAAGAGATGGCTGAGGAGGAATATGATAGAGGTGTTTAAAATCATGAGAGGTCTAGAACGGGTAGATGTGAATCAGTTATTTAGTCTTTCAGATAATAGAAAGACTAGGGGGCACTCCATGAAGTTAGCATATGGCACATTTAAAACTAATCGGAGAAAGTTCTTCTTCACTCAATGCACAATTAAACTCTGGAATTTGTTGCCAGAGGACGTGGTTAGTTCAGTTAGTATAGCTGTGTTTAAAAAAGGATTGGATAAGTTCTTGGAGGAGAAGTCCATTACCTGCTATTAAGTTGACTTAGAAAATAGCCACTGCTATTACTAGCAATGGTAACATGAAATAGACTTAGTTTTTGGGTACTTGCCAGGTTTTATGGCCTGGATTTGCCACTGTTGGAAACAGGATGCTGGTCTTGATGGACCCTTGGTCTGACCCAGTATGGCATGTTCTTATGTTCTAATTCCCTTACTGGTGAAGACTCTCTGGAAGCTTCGTGAGGATAGAGGGACTATGATTCTTATAGCCCCTTATTGGCCGAGACAGGTCTGATTTCCATTCCTGTGGGGAAATGTCCATCCAGAGACCGATCAATATGGGGTCTTCCCCAGATCTCATCATGCAAAACCAAGGCAGGCTGTAGCATCCTGATCTCCAGGCCCTGTTGCTCACAGCCTGGATGTTGGGAGGTTATTCTGCAGTCACTTGATCTATTAGAGGATGTGTCTGTGGTCCTGGTGGCTTTTAGAAAGCCTTCCACTAAAATGAAGTGGAAGAGGTGTTTTGTGTGATGTGAGCAAAAGGCTCTAGATCCCGTTCTTCTGCCCCACACAAGAACTGCTTGATTACCTTCTACACCTATCGGAAGCTGGCTTAAAAAACAATTCTGTTATAGTTCATCTTAGTGCAATTGGCGTATACCACCAAGGTGTAGCTGATACACCCATCTCTGTACAGCCCATAGTTGTATGCTTCATGTGGGACTGCCCTAATGCATCCCGCTGTGCCTTGGGACTTCAACGTAGTGTTAGCTCAGCTGATGAAAGCGCCTTTTGAGCCACTGCACACCTGTGACGTGAAGTACCTGAAATGGAATGTCATATTTTTGGTGGCAGTCACTTCAGCGTGTAGGGTCAGCGAACTCCAGGCCTTAGTGACTTATCCACTTTATACTACATTTTATCATGACAGGGTGGTCTTCCATACACCCTAAGTTCCTGCCTTAAGGTGGTGATGGATTTCCATTTTAACCAGTCAATCGTCCTGCCAATATTCTTTCCCAGGCCCCATTCACACCAAAGTGAATGAGCACTGCACAGTTTGGACTGCATCTGGAGCAGACCAGAAACTCAAAGATAGTCCACCCAACTTTTTGTTTCTTTTGATAATTGTCTAGCATATTGCATCTCCTTCTGTTATGCCCAGGCAGGACTGTATCTTGGGGGTCATATCAAGGCTCAGGGAGGAAGGCTCTGATATAGATTTAAGTAAACCCATGCTAAAATTGTACAAATACCTGCTATAATAATGGAAGTGAATGCATTTTTCATACTGACGCTAGAATAATCTGACTGAAAGTTTGCCCCCTGATGATTCCTTCTCGGGCGAAACAATAAAGGCCTTTGTCGGGGGGGTTTTGTTGAAGATTGTTACTTGGAAGTTTCGCATCAGCAGTGCTTTTCAAACCGGACTGCCGTTTTGTCCTAATTCATCATGTTCCTTTGAAGAATTGTTAATTTGAAGCTGTGAGACAGCGCTACTTTTTAAACCAGACTGTCACTTTTTCTAGTGTATTGCTTATGTTTGTCAGATTTACAACATTGGATTTACTTTGTTTGATCTTCTGCTAAGCTTAGCCACTTAGTGGTTTGTGTTCTTTAATTAGGGTTTTAATTCAGAACTCAAAATGACATATATGAAACTTTGAAGCATTTTGTTGTAGAAATATTTTTTGTGATTACTTCTGTCTTTATTACATTGGAACAGTTTCTTCATGTATAGTAACCAGTTTAAAAAAAAAAAAGAATAATTCTTCAGTATAAATAAAAGTGGATGTTCTATAATATTGTTTCATTAGTGTTCGTTTGTTGGTATTTGATATTTGTTTAAGTATTGAACACTTTTAAATTATTTTTAGCCATTATTTTTTGTTCACTGTGTGTGTGTATGTGTGTGTGAAACTTCTAATACTTCTGTTTAAATATATTGTAATAAATGCATGCAATAATTATGTTTATCATAAATGTAAATGGTTAAAAATATCATTATTTTTTTTATCCAGAGTCCACTGTTAATTAAAGTCACAGACTCTGGTAAATCTGTGCTACAGATTCTGGGAGCTCTGCCATGTCTGGGACATAAATCACTTCTAAAGCACTAGCTGGTTTCCCAGACCTGACAACTGAAGGAAAAAAAATGTTCATTCTAAACTGTTACATTTAAGAATGTCAGTTCTGTCTTGAGCAGTGCTGCACTGGGGTTTTTTTTAGGTAAAAAATTATTCAGATCAATTTAAAATAATTCTGAATGGGTCAGAGTTTGTATGCATAACATTTTCCTAATTGGTTGACTTTATAATTTTATCTCATATATACTAATGCGACTGGAATCTTATAAATCAAATTATTTCTTGTAAATTGAGCCCAGAAGGCATGAACAAAACTCAGTGCGTACCCTTAATATACTTTTTGATCTTTAATGAACTTTTAGCATTTCAGCAACCTTGGCTAGTCCTACAAATCTGATCAATGCAATCTGTATTCCTACAAACCTAATCAGTTCACTTTTATTGCTGCAATTATCTGTATTTCTTCATCACCTTGCCACCAAGCTAGTCTGGCTTCATAGAAACACCTTTTCAGAGCACCCTTACAAGTGGGCTGTAGGCCTTCAATTTCAGAAAGAAGCAGGCCACAAGTTTTACAAGATTATGGATCATACAACAGGGTAGAAAAATGTCACAGTAGAGCTGTATGGAGACATCCCCTAGATTTGTCCAGACACCCAGAGGGTGACAGAAGGTAAGCATTGTGGCAAGAACTAGGAAACTTGACAACCTCAGTTATGAGATCTTTGGCCTTGTAGGCCAACTGCATGTTGAAGAAATGGAAGCCCTTGTAAACTGGAAATGGAAGCTGGCCTCACTCCCAGCAAATGGCCTGATTACAAATGTATGTGCAATCAGTTGTCCCCAAAACTCTATCATGGTTAGTGTTGATACTGTCTATCATGAGGAAAATAAGTATATTGATTTATTCTCCTAAGGCACAGACTCTGTATAAAGTGGCTGACTGACTTATTCTCACTAACTCTGAGAGGGGTCTGGAAGCTGCCAGGGGCAAAAAAGACCAGGACTGTTGGGTCTTTAAGGTGGCCTGGCAAGTCATGACCTTTCTTTGTGAAAGGGCGCAGATACCCCTTCAACTGTTGGCAGAGAAATACAATAGTTTCCTTATAACTTGCTCTTCAGATTTGAAAATTGGGTTCTGGGCCTATATATCCTCTCCATGGGGGTGATACTGCCTCCTCCTGTGTTCTCTCCTCTGCTTAAGCAGATTCCACACACTTTTATAACACTCATTGCTGCACTTCACAACCAGGTTCATCACCAGCACACCCTCAGCCACATACACGCAGAAAAACAAACCAAAACATCCTGAGACACACTGAATGACAAACAGAAAAGACAGACATACCGACAACCACAGAACAAATGACGGGAAACTCACAGAAACAGCAGACAGATTTTAAAAATACAAATGTTCATCACACAAGCACTCCAAACATCTCCTAGAACTCAATCTGCTATATACAGCTTTGAACCTAGCACCAAGCACTAAGTCACAAAGACAAGTGAGGTTTGAATATGGGACCTTTACTAGCAGCAGTAAAAGTGTCTGTGCATATTTGATGATACACATTTACAAACCACTGAACTGTGCATGTACTTCCAAACATTTCTGGCAAAATTGTCATTCTGAAAACTAGTTTTGTGCATATGCATATATTTTATATGTACACTCCCCATGTAACACTTTGAAAATTGGCCCCAAAAATACCTGAATGTATTGATAATGCATATCCTGATGCTCCCAGGCTATCATTTAAAGGGTTGTAGTGGTCTAAATATTGCCCTCCCAGTTGCTGTAAGACCTTGAAGGGGTCCTGAGACCACCACGTCCCAACCACTCCTAGCTGCCCCATGAGGCTTCCAGAGTAAAAATAAAAGTTGAATTTCTGAGTATTGGTCCCACCCCTATCCCTCCCCAACGAGCCCTGGTGATCCTGTAGGGCCCATAAAGCTTCCTAAGGCACCCAGCCAGCTGATGTCACCCCTTTGCTCCAAGGGTGTTTTTCACCAAGGAGAGGGGGGTGGGGTTTGTGTCCAGGGACACTCACTTTGTAAACATTTTTTTGTTTTCACTTGCCCAAGGTCACAAGCAACATCATAAGGAGAAGCAGGATTTGCACCCTGGCTTATTTGGGTTTCAGCCTGCTACTCTAATCACTAGTCTGCTTCACTCCCTATCAAGGCCTTTGTTGCTAAAAGCGAGCAGAGCAGGAGAGCCTGACCTAGCAGCACGCATTTAAGCATTCACTGCAGTCTCCGCACCTGATAGAACAACAAGTGTTAGGGCTGCCAGAATGCATGGCTGAAACGTTAGAAGTCCTAGCGGTAACAAAGGCATCCACGTGCATGGGTTGTCTGACGGGCTACAGTGACAGAATGGTAGCAGTTGGATCTGTCTGTTTGGCTGCAAGTTCTTTAATAACTAGAAATCCTAATGAAAATGCAGGTGCTCATGTAGCCGAGCGCTTGGATAATTTTTTTTTTACATGCGGTATATCAAATCCAGCAAACACAAAAGAAACCCACCTGCCAGGGAACCTAGGAGGCTGGTTACTTGGGCAGCCGCCACGCTAGTATTGCTACCTCTTTAGATTATTTATAGAGCATCCTGGTTAGGAATGAGAAAGAGGAGTGGTAGAAGGAACCAAGTAGGGATCTTGTAGGTCACACTTTGGGCGGCAGCTGGGATATATCCTTAGCAGTGTGGACAGAATAACTGCACAGGGAGACTGGTCTTGTTTGCAGTTGTCACAAACAGTTTTGGAGCATGTGCCTCGGAAAGAATTTATTTACCATAGCTGGTGACATTTACATTGTATTATCTGCAAGATTCTTAAAGCCACTGCATGTGAGTGCTTGGGTTTTCTTTGTTCTCAACTCCAGTATGCATCACCCTGTATGGGTATATTACTGTGGAAACAATATTTAGGGATACAGGATGTCGCTGAAGGAGTAGTCCTTGACTGATCCCTCCCTTATGTGCGGTGATCATTATTTCGGCGGTATTGTAGCTGTGAATTGTTCACATACGGTGTTTGAGAGTATTTGGCACTAACCAGCAACTAACAACTCTGATGAAAATTTGGAGTCTATATGTCATTTAATTTATTTCTTATATAAACAAGGTCTGCCCAGAGCAGTGGATATATAAAGCAATAAAAACATTGGAACATTACATTTAAAAATATTCAGTTCTTAAAGGAAATGAATGCATGTTACAAAATAAAATATCAATATCCTTGTTTTTTAATACAGGGCTGGAAATGAAAAGGCTGACCATTAGCAAGTTACTCTCCACTGATTCCCTGGAGCAAGAGAATAACTATGTACAGGTAAAGACAGATCAAATTCAGGACTATATTAAAGTAAACTGGTATTTCTGTGAGAGTGCATCAGGGGCACAGCCAGAAATGGTTAACATGGGTGAGCGCTGCGGCCTGCCCTTCCCACCCACCCCCCATCCCTTACTCCCTCTTATCTTCAGGGCAGCGCTGTGAAACACCCTTTTTTTTTTGGCAACACTTTCGGGCCGATGCAGTAAAGTGCGCTCAGGCCGAGTGCACCGTTAGCTCCCATTTGGACGCGCGTTTTCGACATGCTATTTTTACCCCTTATACAGTAAGGGGTAATAGCCCGTGGAAAACGCGCATCCAACCCCCCTCCCCCGAAACTAATAGCGCCCGCAACATGCAAATGCATGTTGATGAGCCTACTAGTCCCACGCGATTCAGTAAGTAAAATGTGCAGCCAAACCGCACATTTTACTTTCAAACTTAACGCCTGCAGGAGTTAATTTCGGCCGGCACCAGGAAAGTGTACAGAAAAGCAGAAAAAAACTGCTTTTCTGTACACCCTCTGACTTAATATCATAGCGATATAAGTCAGAGGCCCCAAAGATAATAAACTTTTTAAAAAATCTAAAAAAAAAAAAAATAATCTGCCCTTGGCCCACAGCAGGTTTGGATGTAGAAGGAGTTGGGATTACACTGGAAACAAGTTCTTTAAGACAGATTGTCCATAGGCTGAATCTTGTCTTCCTTCTTTGTCTAAACAATAGTGAGCTGCAAAGGTGTGAAGAGAACTCCATGTTGCTGCTTTACAAATGTCCAGAATAGGTACAGAGCGAAGGTGTGCTACTGAGGTTGACATTGCTCTGACTGAATGTGCTTTTACTCGCCCTTGAAGAGTTAGGCCTGCTTTTTCATAACAAAACTGTATGCAATCTGCTAGCCAGTTTGACAAAGTATGTTTACCCACTGCTTTACCTGGTTTGTTTGGATCATAAGATACAAATAGTTGACTGGATTTCCTTTGGACTGTAGTGCGGTTTAAGTAGAAGGATAGCGCACGTTTACAGTCCAAGGTATGTAAGGCTCTTTCTCCCTGGTGAGAGTGAGGCCTTGGAAAAATGTTGGTAAAACTATAGATTGGTTCAGGTGGAATTCCGTGACTACTTTTGGAAGGAATTTAGGATGAGTACGGAGGACCACCCTGTCATGTAGGAACTTTGTAAAAGGTTCGTATGTGACAAGTGCTTGTAGTTCACTGACTCTTCTAGCTGATGTAATGGCTATGAGGAATACAGTTTTCCATGTAAGATATTTAAGGTCACAGGTATCTATGGGTTCGAATGGAGAACGCATGAGCCTGGCTAATACTACGTTCAGGTCCCATTGTATGCTTGGGGATGAAGTGGAGGTTTAAGGTGAGTTAAACCTTTCATAAATTTACTAGACGAGAGGCTGTGTAGAGATAGGTGCGTCTCCCAGCTTGTTATGGTAAGCTGAGATTGCACTCAAATGTACTCTTACAGATGAAGTCCTAAGACCAGAGTCTGAAAGATGGTATAGGTAATCTAGTAGTGAGGTAGTGGGGCAAGTGAAAGGATCTAAAGATTTCTGAGTGCACCACAAAGTAAACCGTTTCCATTTATAAATAATTTTTCTAGTGGAAGGTTTACGTGAGCTGCACTTGAGAGATAGTGGTTGGAAGGTTGAGTGGTTGTAAGATCAAGCTTTCAACATCCATGCTGTCAGGGATAGGGATTGAAGGTTGGGATGGCGCAACCGACCCTGATCCTGAGTTATGAGATTGGGAGCTACTCCCAGGCGAATGGATCCCTGACTGAGAGGTCTAGCAGTGTGGGAAACCATACTTGTCGAGGCCAGTATGGGGCTATGAGTATCATGGTCCCTTTGTCCTGTTAGCTTCACTAGAGTTTTGGTTATGAGTGGTATCGGTGGATACGCATATAACAGGCCTGAGTTCCAATGGCGAGCAAAGGCGTCCTTTGGTAGGCTGTTCTCCTGTTGTAACAGGGAGCAGTAATTGTTCACTTTGTAGTTCAGATGGGATGCAAAGAGATCTATTGTTGGTTGACCCCAGCGTTGGAAGATCTTGGTTGCTATCTTGGATCCAAGGACCACTCGTGTGGTTGGAACTGACGACTGAGGCGATCGGCTATTATGTTGCGGATGCCTGCCAGGTAAGTGGCTCGTAGAAGAATGAGTGTGCTAGGGCCCAGTCCCAAATCTGAGCTGCTTCTTGGCAAAGGAGGTAGGAACCTGTTCCCCCTTGTTTGTTGATGTACCACATGGCTACTGTGTTGTCTGTCTGAATCAGCACAGTCTTGTGTGAAAGGCAGTCCTTGAACGCATGTAGCGCATAACGTATAGCTCGAAGCTCTAGGAAGTTTATTTGAAAAGAGGCTTCGGCTTTTGTCCACGTCCCTTGGGTCTTCAGATGACCAATGTGTGCTCCCCAGCCTAAGGTGATCTGTAGTTAATGTCACTTGCGGAATTGGATGCTGAAAGGCAGACCTTTGAGCAAGTTGTTCATTGATGTCCACCAGAGGAGGGAGGAACGCAGTTCCTGCTTATCTGAAGGAGTGGAATGGAGACAATGGTTGAATGGCTTGAATCCACTGAGTTTTGAGTGTCCATTGCATAGTCGCATGGTCAGTCTGGCCATGGGAGTGACGTGAACTGTGGAGGCCATGTGACCGAGTAGGGTGAGGCCACTGATGAGCTGTAACTTGGGATTGATTTCGGAGAGAGTGTAGCCAGGAGAACGAGTGTGTAAGCACGGTCCTCTTGGAAGAAAAGCTTTGCTATGATGGTATGTAAATCTGCACCGATGAATTGTAGTAGGTGAGATGGTGTGCAATGGGATTTCTGGTAGTTGATGAGAAATCCCAAGGAGTGAAGCAAGTGGACTGTGAGCTTGAGGGAATTGAGAGCTCCTTCTTGTGTTGACTCCTGATGAGCCAATCGTCTAGATAAGGGGAATACATGCACCTTTTGTTTGTGAAGATGGCCACCAGGCCACTGCCAGACACTTTGTGAACACTCGAGGTGCTGAGGCTAGGCCGATGGGAGCACTCGGTACTGAAAATGTGTCCTTCGACCAGAAATCGCAAATACTGGCGATGAGGAGGAAAGATGGGAATGTGACCGTAAGCGTCTTGAAAGATCCAAGAGAGCAGAGCCAATCTCCTCTTTGAAGTAGAGGTAAACATGGTGCCTAATGATACATCCTGAATTTCTCTTTTTTGAGAAATTTGTTTGAGATTTTCTGAGGTCCAGGATAGGATGAAGGCTCCGGTTTTCTTTGGAATGAGGAAAATAGCGGGAGTAGAACTCCTCTGGCCCTGCTGAGGCCTGGGAACTGGTTCTTATGGCCCTGGCTCTCAGAGAGGGTGGATAATTTGTTTGTAGAATTTTGGAATGGTGGTTCACTGTCCAAGATGAGATTGTGGAGTTTTTCTTTGGTAACAGTGAGAAAATCCAATCGGGTAGCCGTGAGCTGTTATGGAAAGTAACCCATTGGTCCTGTGTTATGGAGGTCCAGTTGTGGTGGAAAAAGGCGACACGACCTCCTACTGGCAGGTATGGGAAGTGGGTTGGTGGGGTTGGCTGCTGCTCTCTGATTTTCTTTCAAACTCCCGACGTTGATAGCAGTTTGAGGAGGAGGTTGAGGCCTTGCAGGCCTTTGCCTAGCCTGAGGACGCTGAGCTGGGAGAGAGCCGTCTTGCTCGGTTTGATGGGGGGATAGTAGCGGCGTTGGCGGTAGTAAGGGCGCCTTATATCCCTTCTAGGAGGTCTCCTGGCCGGGGGTTGAGTCTCCTGAGGCAGTATGAGAGTTGCTTGAGTGTCTAAGTGTGGTCTTTAATAGTTGCAAACCGCTTCCTTAACTTTGTTGCCAACAGGTTATCCCCCAAACAGGAAGGTCGGCCAGTCTCTCCTGTACTTCTGGCCGGAGATTGGATGCCTTAAGCCAGGCCCATCTACGAGCTGTTATTCCTGAAGCAGAGAGACGTGCTGCAGTTTCAAAACTGTCGTATGTCGCTCTGACTTCATGTTTGCCTGCCTCTAGGCCTTTATGCACCAGTTGATAGAAGGGTTCTTGATATTGATCAGGAAGCGTGAGAACTAGGTCTTGGACTTGTTTCCAAGATTTCGTTGATACTGGTTCATAAAGAGTTGGTAAGATGCAATCCGAGATACCAACATAGAGCCTTGGAAAACTTTACGCCCCAAGTTGTCCATGAAATCTGTTGTCTTTTCCAGGTGGTGTAGAGGCATGAGACTTCAACCTTATAGCTGTTTTTCTGGGCAGGACTCCACTACCACTGATTGGTGAGGTAGCTGGGTCTTTCGAAACCCAGGGATTGGTTGGACTAAGTAGGTGGCATCTGCCTCTTATTACCGCTCGGCCAGTGAACCTGGATGTTCCCATATTCGGTACATGAGTTCTTGTAATACCTCATGCACTGGCACCGCCAAAATCTCCTTGGGAGGATCTACAAATTGTAGAACTTCCAGTGTCCTTTTGCCTGGAATCCACCTCTGCGTGCAACTGGAAAGGAATAGTGTCCGCCATGTCCTTAACAAAGTTTGAGAAAGATAAATCTTCCGGAGGAGACTTCCTATGGTCCTCAGGAGGGTGATGGTTCATACAGTATGTCCTCTTCTGAGGAGTACTCTGTGTCTATCTGTGCCTGTATCTTTTGGAGGACCTCAGTGGGTGTGGTGTAATTGGTACCAGCGGTTGTCTCCTTAGGCATCGGGTGGCAGTAAAGGGGACCGAGGCTGATGAGGCCTGGGGAACTCCTGAGGGTCCTGGAACAGGTTCTTCATCGATGTCTCTTGGCTTCTTCGATATTGCATCGAGTAAAGTGTCCAATTTATTCATTAGTGGTTGAAGAATGGTAAATTCTGAAGAAGGCACCGATGGAGTCACCGGTGGAATCGATGCCGGCATCGGGCGCGGCACAGAGGGCATCGGTGGTGGAATCGATGGTAGTATCGGCATCGATGGCGATGGATCCGAAGGCATCGGAGCTGGTGTCGATGGCGACATCGGTGTCGATGGCTGGAATGGTACCACATCGAGGAGCGCTTGTCGAACCGCTTGACGGATATAACCATCAAGTTCTGCCCGGATAGCTGATGGTATCAGAGCAGCTATGGGGGGAGGCGGCGATGGCGATACCGATACCTCCTCAGAGCCCTGAGGAGGTATGGTGCCCTGCACCGATACTGGTGGGGATCGCCCTGGTACCGTAGGCCTCGGAAGCCTCCACGCTCATCCGAGCTTTCTTAGCAGAGGAGGCGCATCCGTCGATGGCTCAGCGGGCACCGGTTCGATGGCATGCTGGCGTTGATGCCGATGCTTTTCTTTATGCTTTTCGCTGCCGGAGGTGGATGCCTTCGACGATGGCGAGGGGGAGGGAGTAGAAGCATCTCCGGCCTCACCTGGAAGTCGCCGTTCAGTACAACTTGCCGTATCGGACCCAGAAGGTGATGACTGGGCTGACGTCGATGTTGTTGGGAGCAGTTGAATTTTGAAGAGATGCTCCATTTTCTCCATCCGAGCTGATGTCCTTTTGATGTCATCTCGGCGCATAAACTACAGGACTTGACATCATGTTTCTCGCCGAGGTAAAGAACACATTCTTGGTGCGGGTCCGTAATGGACATATTTCGCACACAATTCGGGCATTTTTTAAAACCCGAGGCCATTTTTGCTGGACAGCCGTCAACGACTATGGCTTGAAAAATGGTATGGAACTGACGAAAATCACGGGGGGAAAACGTACCGCGATGGAACGGAAGGGAGATCCTTGCGGTGGAAAGTTTTTCCTGAACTTTTTCTAAAGTTTTATGTGTGGTGAAAATCACAACAGGACTCCAGATTAACCGCGAGGCTAATGGCTCCGTGGAAAAAAGAAGACTGAAGGGAGACCCCTGTGGCAGGGAATATCATGGCATGATGGGCATGCTCAGTAGGCACTCTGGTGCCAGTCAAAAGTTTCATAGAAACTTTGAGAGAAGTTTTTCCGTACATAGGGCTCCATTACTGTCACCCATATGTGAGGACTAGCATCCTGCTTGTCCTGGGATAACACCCAGAATCAAGTTAAGTTGAGTAGCTATTAGTTTAGAATAAAAATTTTACAACCTACATTCAGGAGAGAGATAGGTCTCTCATTTTGAGTTAATAAAGGCTCTCTTCTGGGCTTTTCTAGTAATACTATGTTAGCCTCCAAAAAATTATCTGAAGCTTTTCCATCTTTACTATATTGTGAATATAAAGCATTAAGACCTAGATTTATCATTTTGCTATAAATATAGCAAAAATAGCACCCACAATGAAAAAAGGGGAATGGTTAAGGTAATTTTTGAGATACCACAACGAGCACTAATTTACCGCATTGCTTAGGTATTTTAGCACAATGTGTGTTAAATTTATCGCACCTGCAATATTTTCACATCGTGAGCTGAGAAGCGCCCAGACAAGCTTTTACCACTTTTTAGAGAGACAGACAGACAGAGCCTTTTTATAAGGCTCTAATATAAATAAACTATTTATACCACTGTATGAGGGGTAACTAGTAACTCGGAGTGAGGTTTTTGGTGGTGGCCTAGGTTTTGTGGGGGTAGTCACGTCGCCACTTCGCAAAGAAGCCTGGCAGATCAATTAATACATACAGGAAGGTTTACAATAGCCTCGATGTGGAAGTCTGCTCCAACACTGAGTAGATGGCAGAATCAGGTACATGAAATACCTTTGGTAGAGAAGCTTACCCATCTGCTTAAATGGAATAGGTTGCTATATCAAAAAATGTGGTCCCCCTTCAGGGAGTACCGGAATAACCACTCAGTATCCTTATCCATACCCCCATCTCCGAAGAGAGGAAATCATGTATTAGATGCCTTGGGACCCACCCACCGCCCTCTACACCCAAACATAGAGTAAACACATGTAATAGCCATATAGCTTAAAGTATCTCCAGTGCCCATATCAAAGGCACCGTTATCAAGAGCCACTCAATCTCCCCCTTCCACGGAATACTAGTATCTGAAAGGTAATCAAAATCAGTCAAAGGGAATCAGGCCCAAATTGAGAATGCAGGATCCAGATTACTATGGAGATAGATTCCATTTTAACTATTTATGGCTATTTAAGCAAGCCTTCCCAGATCCATATTGAAAGACAGTAACATCTTATAAGACACTACACAATATTATGTAAATTATTAATGTAAATAATTCATCTTTACTACTCAACTATCTTACTCTAATTCTCTCCCCAGTTTTATGACCCTGTTGTAATGTAACTTTTATTTCTTTGCACTTGTTTATGTTCTGTTTTTTGTGCACACCCTCTTGTTATTTGTAAACCGGCATGATGGGGTTCCTAATCTCGAATGCCGGTATAGAAAAATCTATAAATAAAATAAATAAATAAACTATGCACTCAGATGCGCCCACTAACTCTAGCCAGTGCCAGATGTTTGAAGCTGCCAAATAACAAGAACAAGGAAAACCAACTGGATCAGACTTGTGACTGAAAGGGAAAAGCATCAGTCATAGCAAACCAGAATGTCTGTCCTCTGAGGAGCAGTTCCTCAATACCCATGAAGTTGACGACTTGTTGGAAAGAGACATCATCCATCTTCTGACAAACACAACTAAGTTAGCCTCAGTGGTCTAGGTCAGCAGACCAACTTCCCACAGTCTCTTTCAAGGAATCCAAAAATAGCTGAGCCTCATCTGGTGAATTGTAAATGACTGTCTTCCCTCATGGGTTACACATAGCTTGGCCGGGTACTGTAAGACAAAATGCACTTTAAACTTATACAACAGAATACATACAGGGGAAAAGGCCCTACATAGACCCATCACTCTCACCGAATAATCCTGAAAAATTAAGATTTTTTGATCTCCTATTTTCAGAGGAGGGCCTCGCTGCACAGTCTGCATGATCATCATTTTATGGTCAAAGTTCAAAAGGTGTGCAATTATAACCTGTGGCCGCTCCTGATTTTCCAAGCATGGACCTTGATAATGGGCTCTCTCAATCTGCAACGAGCCTGGAGCAAGCCCCAAGAAGAGCTTCTGCACCAGCCACAACTCCAAGAATCCCTGCAGCTTCGCTTCAGCTATAATTTTGGGATTCCCACCAACCTTAAATTATTCTGGCAGGATCTAGTTTCTAGATCCTCGGCCTTATCTTCAAGCTGAGCTACCTTGGCTTGCAAATCTGCCATGATCTTATCCACTTCGTACGCAGCATCTTCTGCACCAGAGACACATTGTTCCATGGCAGCTACCCAGCAAGTGACAGCCTCCATAGAAGCAGATATGGTATCGAATTTTGCAAATACTTGTTCATATTTAGCATCTAACACTTTAGTTACCACCAATGTCACCGCCTCTGTCATTTCACCATTGTGCACCGGCTCTGCTGTGGTTTTCTCCTCTTCCTGATCCGCCATCTTGGACTAGGTGACCTTAGCTTTATTCTTGTCTTTACAGGTTACTTTAGTTGTCATTACGCCATCCAAAGAGTCAAGAAAAACCCAGGATAAGCTCCCAAAATCGTAAGATGTTAAAAACCAAGCCAGTCAGAGTTGGATGTCAGCTGAGCGGTCAGATGGTGGGTAGGCCCCAAGAGCAGCACTAGCAGATGTCTTGCTCTCACCAAGGCATCACGTCATCACTGGTGTTTTAAATCGGTCTGCTGTGAAGATATCAAGTACTTGTGGTTATCTTAATACTGTAAATACTATTGGCCTCTGGAACTTGATTTTAGACTGAGGCCAGAAGGGGATACAATAAGCCTGTTCCATTTTAAACGGCTTTTCAAAACATACCTGAAGTATTCTAGGTATTACTTCTTATGATGTTAGTGCCTTCCATCCCCTCAGGGATTCCCAAAAGCCTTACATTATTGCAGCAGTTTCAATTTGCAAGATCTTCTACTGCCTTTCTCTCAAAGATTCAATTTGAGATATGCTGTCAATTTGTGGTATGCTGTCATACTGTATCTGTTATCTTTTCAAAGTCTGCTAACTGAACCTCGCTTTTACCAACTGCTATTTGTAAGACTGAGAATTGAATTGCCATCCTTTCTAGATCAGTTTTAATATCATGGCTAGCGTTAAAATGCTGATCCATCGGCTCCCGTATGCTTTGTAATTCCGCTAATACTGAGTCTCCCATAGCACGGCAGTCTTTACTTGACTTTTCTGGCATTGGAAGATCGTGTTTCTCTCTTTTCCCCCCACCCTGTACCTTTATTCATGGTATTTGTACTCCCGGATCACAGTAGCCTGCTACCAGCAATAGGAATGGGAGAAGTGTACTACAGCTACAGTGAAACTGCTGGGCCCGGATCGCAGGAGGCTACCACGATTTGGGAGTACAGCTACTATAAATAAAGGTACGGGGGCGGGGGGGCCTAGAAGGGAAAGGGTTGGGGTGAGTGGTAGAGTGGGAGGGCTGGAGACAATGCAATGTGTGCTTAAAATAAGAGGAAGTGGGAGCAGGGTGTGAGGGAGGGGGGACTCGCCCCAAATAAATTTTTTTTGAGCAGTGAGATGGGCCATTTTGGGGAGGGGACAGCAAGTTTGGCCCAGTTAGCCTTTGGAAATTGGGTGGGAGGAAGGCCGAGGACATGTTTGGGCCTGTAGGCCCGCAATGTTTTGGTTTTGTTTTTAAAAGGAATATAACAAAACCAATTATGTTCTTTTGAAAGTAGCCGTTTAAGTGAGAATTTATCCGGTTAACCATAGCCGAATAATTTTATACATAACCAGTGATATTAAAAAGAATATCCAGTTATGATTAAAGTTATACGGCTATAGTTTGTTAACTTTTAGTGGTGATTTGTCCAGTCAGCCTCAGTTCAATCTTCCTCCATAGCTGAGGTTAGTAGGAGCTGTCAGGATCTTTCTCACTCCATCTCACTGCTTGCTGCACCTATGCTACTGCAGAAGCCTCTCTTTACAACTGAATACGCTGCCAATGAACCGCTACTGGCCCCACCGTATGCTGATTCATCCCTGCTGGCTCCCTGCCAAAGTCAGTCACCCAGGGAGGAAGGGAAATATAGTAAAAATACTGCCATCTTGATTCTTCAACCCCTCTCAGACAGGGGAAAAATGCTGCTTTTAAAGTTTACATCCTTTTCCCACCATCACAATACATGTCTGCTTTGAAAATTCAGGTTAAAGTCTGCGTGTGCTTTGTACAAACAAACTTTAGCTCTTTGTGGGCTGCTGAAAATTACCTTCACTAATCTTAATCCTGATATTCTTCCTTTTGGCAGCACTGTATTGATTGGAACCGGGACATCCTCAAACAGCAGCTAGGATTGACAGAAGAAGATATCATCGATATCCCTGCCCTTTTTCGACTGGATGGATCTGGCAAAGCATTGGCTTTCTTCCCAAGCATGGTAGGCAAACACTTGTAGTAACCATGATTTCTAAATGGCATTGGAAGTGAAAACAATTTGGCTTGATGCATTTTTTAAAAAATGTAATAGCAAAGTTGGAAATTAAGCACCAGATAAGCAATATACTGGATTCTGAGAAAATGCTTAAAGTGGGCTGCAGTATCTCCCAGTGCCGTAGCTCCATGTTAGAGGCCAAGCATTCTGCTTCAAAGACTACCAGTTGCTGACTTGTCCTCTTGTCAAGCTCTTAGTTAATTGTTTAACGTTCCATATCTAAAGTTAATATTTTTTAAAAAATGCATTTAGAACATATGTCCGTATAACATTCCTCGTGCTCAGTGCAAAATTTGTTCTTACATTGAATAAGATGAACTGGCTTAGGATTTCATCTCACATGAGAAATAAAGGTCAGCAATAATTTAGTATTGGACTAAGTTAATTTGTGACATAGAAAGGAACATGTTTTACTGCTAAATCAACAATAGAAAAGGGATACAGACTGTGTTGCAAGAGTCCAGAAAGGGCTTCAGTTCTGAGAAACCCTTACTTTAACTAAAAACAATTATATTCCACATTCGTGTAAGCAATAATAAAATAAATAAGTGACCAGTGCTTTTTTTCTGGATTAAAAAGGTGCTGATATTCATGTGCAAGGCCTTCCATGGGGATAGGATGAGCGGGGATAACCTCTCTGGGCCCTCACCCCTGCAACTAGCCACAGAGCCTATGAAATGACAGCATTGCAAATATTATACCCGATCCTATAACACCAATGGACTCCTACTGGGAAAATAGAACAAACTGCTACAGTTCACTACACAAAAACTACACACTATCAGAATACCTCATCTTGTTCACACAGTCAGAACATGCATATATCTTCTCCAAATATAGAATAAGTGACCATAAATTAAAAATAGAAATATGCAGATAAAAACTGAACAGGAAACCAAAGGAAGCCATGCAGTGCTACACTGGAGAAATAGAAGCAGATATGCGATGACTTCCTGTTATGCAGTGCTGGTGGAAGGTTACAGTGTAGAGGCGTTCTGAAATGACCTACTTAATTGGTTCAAATTTCTTTTCTCTGCTAACTTAAGCCTGGATTTTCTAAGGTCGCAGACCTTAGAAAATCCGGCAGTAATGATAGGGATACTCTGAAATGGGGTAATGGGGGCGGGCCTGTGAAAGCCGGCAGCCATCGCACCACTGCGGTGCGCTGGCTGCTGGCTTTTGCACCGAATAACTACACCATAAAAGGTGTAGTTATTCGGCACGAAACTGGCGGCAATAAGGGTCCTTACCTTTCGCCGCCAGCGATGTGTCCGCAATGTCGGCCCCGGTGCCACCCCGATTCCTCCTCATCCGGGGCCGACTCTGCCCCCATTTAGTGATTGCACGCGAAAAGTCCCTTTACAGCATAAATCGCTTTTGAAAATGACCTCCTTAATCTGGACTAATTCCTGGTATAATTGTTTCCTAAATTGGCAACCAGGAAGCTCTCCATTTACTTTTTTTTCCCCTTGGATATTATTACCTAAGATGCCTCATACTAAAAGAAGGGCGAAGATTAGAGATAGTATTGCCTCTTCACTGATACAGGCCGGTCAGCAGCCATGGATTGATAACTTTTTCGCGGCCTAACCTTTAACCCTGCTGGGAGACACAGCTGCTGGGAAAGCCAACTTAGAATGGGAGTCGGCTTCTTTGGCTGAAGGAATATCATTAAGCCTGGTGCACCTATTCCACCCTCCTCACCGCTTGCCAGACCATCTTTTCGGCAAGTCCCCCTCTCCTTGCATTTGGAATTGGGAGAGAGAGAAATGTTGGCGGAAAACCTGGTACAGGAGACCTCAGAGAAGGATCGGTGTCTCCTGTTACTACTGTCAAGAGTCCTGGCCGGACCTTGCTGAGGATCAACAGAATTGGAGCCTCAGGAACTGGGGAAGGTATTATTGACCCTTCTGGAGCAGGATAATTCAATTTGATGGTATGCTTAACAACTAGAGATCCCTTGATAAAGCCTGCCACAATTACAATGAATTCTTTATGGTCTGCATTAGTATCTTCAGTGTTGGGAAAAATAGTGGAAACTATTCTAAAGATCAAAATCACATGGCATATAGAAAGACATGGTTTAATGGAACACAGTCAATATGGATTTACCCAAGGGAAGTATTGCCTAACAAATCTGCTTAATTTATTTGAAGAGGTTAATAAACATGTGGATAAAGGTGAACCGGTAGGCATAGTGTATTTGGATTTTCAGAAGGCATTTGACAAAGTCCTTCATGAAAGGCTTCTAAGAAAACTAAAAAGTCATGGGATAGGAGGCGATGTCCTTTCGTGGATTACAAACTGGTTAAAAGACAGGAAACAGAGAATAGGATTACATGGTAAATTTTCTCAGTTGAAAAGGGTAAACAGTGCAGTGCCTCAGGGATCTGTACTTGGACCGGTGCTTTTCAATATATATATAAATGATCTGGAAAGGAATACGACACGTGAGGTTATCAAATTTGCGGATGACACAAAATTATTCAGAGTAGTTAAATCACAAGCGGATTGTGATACATTACAGGAGGACCTTGCGAGACTGGAAGATTGGGCATCCAAGTGGCAGATGAAATTTAATGTGGACAAGTGCAAGATGTTGCATATAGGGAAAAGTAACCCTTGTTGTATTTACACGATGTTAGATTTCATATTAGGAGCTGCCACCCAGGAAAAATATCTAATCATCATAGTGGATAATACTTTGAAATCGACGACTCAGTGTGCTGCAGCAGTCAAAAAAGCAAACAGAATGTTAGGAATTATTAGGAAAGGAATGATGAATAAAACGGAAAATGTCATAATGCCTCTGTATCACTCCATGGTGAGACCGCACCTTGAATACTGTGTACAATTATGGTTGCTGCATCTCAAAAAAGATATAGTTGTGATGGATAAGGTACAGTGAAGGGCAACCAAAATGATAAAGAGGATGGAACAGCTCCCCTATGAGAAAGGCTAAAGAGGTTAGGGCTGTTCAGCTTGGAGAAGAGACGGCTGAGGGGGGATATGAATAATAGAGGTCTTTAAAATCATGAGAGGTTTTGAACGAGTAGATGTGAATCGGTTATTTACACTTTCTGATAATAGAAGGACTAGGGGGCACTCCATGAAGTTAGCAAGTAGCACATTTAAGACTAATCAGAGAAAATTCTTTTTCACTCAAAGCACAATTAAACTCTGGAATTTGTTGCCAGAGGATGTGAGTGCAGTTAGGGCTGGATTTTAATACCTACGTGCGGGCATACATTTGTGCGCGAAACCCGGTGCATACAAATGTACGCCTGATTTTATAACATGTGCGCGCAGCCGTGCTCATGTTATAAAATCCAGGGTCGGCGCGCGCAAGGGGGTGCATAATAGTGCTCCTTGCATACGCTGAGCCCTTGGGGAGCCCTACTGGCTTTCCCCATTCCGAGGCCACTCCGAAATCGGAGTGGCCTCGGAGTGAACTTTCCTTCCACCTCCCCACCTTCCCCTCCCTAACTCGCCCCCCAGCCCTACCTAAAAAGCCACCCTAACCTTTATTTTATAAGTTGCGCCTGCCTCCGGCCCCACCCCGTCCCAGACCGCCCATGCCCCTTTTTCCATGCCCTGGGACTTATACGTGTTCCGGGGCTTTATGCTTGCCACCGGGCCCTTTGAAAATAGGCCCGGTGTGCATAGGGCTTTGAAAATCTGTCCCTTAGTGTAGCTGGGTTTAAAAATGGTTTGGATAATTTTTGGAGAAGTCCATTAACTGCTATTAATCAAGTTTACTTAGGGAATGACCTCTGCTATTACTGGCATCAGTAGCATGGGATCTTCTTAGTGTTTAGGTGTTTGCCAGGTTCTTGTGTCCTGGTTTGGCCTCTGTTGGAAACAGGATGCTGGGCTTGATGAACCCTTGGTCTGACCCAGCATGGCATGTTCCTTTGTTCAAAAACACAGCCCTGGTAATGTTGCCACTAAATACAGTACATTGTAGAACATATAAAGGACCGGTGCTACTTGTATTGCTAAAATATGCAAACAATTATCATGCTGCCCTTCCCACAGATCCTAATGGAGCCATTCATTTGCTTCTTTTTTTCTCCCAGAAATAACTTTATGAATGTGAACCCTGTTTATAGTTGCATTGGAGTTTGAGTAAGGTTGCCAGATTTTTGGTGGGTGAATATGGGACACTTGTTTACTGTAGTGCCAGTAGTGTTGAGGGAGTTGTGTGGTGGACTGTCCCTATGAAAACCTTTAGTAATCTAGTCTCAAATTATAACTTTAAATTTTGCCAACTCAAAATATTTCAAGCCCAGTACAACAATCTCAGGGTTGCCTGGTACGTCCTGCATAGCAGAGAATTAATTATGCACCAGAAACAAGGCAAGAGCCAAATTGAATGCCCAGGTTTCTAATAAAAATCAGAAGATATTATTGGAATACTATCAATTGACAAACTAGAGCCATCAAAATTAGGTGGCAAGCCAGATCTGGTAAACTACACAGCCTCTTTCATAGCAAGATTTAATAGCAAATTATTGCTAATCCTCCATTTGTTTACATCTGTTATACAATGTTTGGCCAAATCCAATGTATAAATCAAATAATTCTGCATATATTTTAAAACCAGTGTTATATGATTCTAAAATATAAGCCTACAATTAAATATTAAATATGAATGACAGAATAGAGCCCTGAGGCACTGCAGAATGTGTTGTATACCAAGCAGAGTATCTGCTGATCTTTGTTAGACAAATGACTCAAACTACTGAATTATATCCCCTCCCAAACCACTTCCAGCCAGCCTAAGAAGTAGAATTGAGTGACTAACCGTGTCAAAGGCGGCAGAGATATTTAAAAACAATGCCAGCACATAGCTTGGACACTTTTTTGTGGCTTTCTTTCCTATTTTTTTGTCTTGTAGTCTTGACTAGTGTGAAGGCACACAATGGCAACATATTCCTCAGTTCTCCCTAATTAAGAATAGAAAAAAAATGTTATCATTAGCAATCACTAAAGACAACTAAACCCCATTTTATAAATGTGAGTGCAACAAGGTACGGAACTTTTAGCTTATACCTTTGCTTTTCTTTCTCCTCTGTACAGGTGAACATGGTTGTCCTGGGGACTGAACTTGGAGTCCCTAAACCCTATGGCCCAATCATTGAGGAGACCTGCTGCTTTGAGGAAAATCTGATCTCGTTGCTGAAGCCTCTGGGGTTGAACTGCACTTTCATCGATGACGTTGTTTCTTACCACAGGAAGCTGGGGGAGGTCCATTGTGGAACCAATGTCCGCCGGAAGCCTTTCACTTATAAATGGTGGAACATGGTCCCTTAAACACAGAGTTTTCCCATAGATGACTAAGTTAGAGGGACTATAAACCCAGCTCCATTTTTCTTGTTTTTTTGTTTGCATAATAAGTTTAATACAAGTCCATAAAGACCCAGTTTCTTTCCTTTACCATTCAGGATCTGGGGCACTGAAATCTCCAGTGTTTGAACTCATAAAGGTCAATATTCAGAGAGCCAGCAAGTTATTAAAGTTATGCATGTTACTTTATCCAAATATTCAGCAGAATTTACAACTAGAAAATGTTATGTACAGAAGTTTACCTGTATAACTTTTGAACAGATATCTTTCCAGCCAGAGTTATGCATGTAACTTCAGATAGATAACACTCAATGTCTGTGTGCACTGGCTAAAGGTTACACCTCCAATGCTGCCTCATTTCATCTGGATAGGTTTTATGCACATAAGTTATGCACACAAAATATCTCAACTTGGTAGGTAGCAAATACACAAATCATGGCTTATCTCTAACTATCTCCAAAAGTTAGCTGGACCCAATCTTTGAAAACTGACTTCTAATTGTTTGTTCTGTTTTGAAATAGTTGATAAAATATATACTGCATTGGATGTCTTTTGCAAGATGCTGAATGGTTTTGTTTGCATTTTCTCCCAATGTACACTAAGGTTCTTTAGTAATTGTATTTCCTTTTGTTTTGTTTTGCATATGTTATTGCCAGAAGAATTAGGGCTGTTAACTGTCCTGATTTTTTTCCGACTGTACAGAAAAAATGTGAAGGCTAAAATGTTTGAATATCCTGATTTTAGCCCTCCATCTGCAGCTTAGCATCTAATTCTCCCCTGTGATTATACAATACAGTGTGTGCGCATTGGTAGCTACTCTATATTCAATACATGTTGGATACATTTATTTTATGCAAACAACACACTACTACTATATAAATTTCTGACTTCGAAAAACCAAACCAAATGACTAATTATATTAAATAATGTAGATAATCATATGTTGGGACCGAAACATATCACAGCCTTATTCATGCTGTCTATTGTTTTAACAATCCCAACCTACAATATAACCCCACTCTCGCTCAAAATTCAATCTAATAAATTGTTATATGGGATGGTGTAGGTTTCAGACACAGTCTGTTGCTTGCCTCCACGGCCTTGCTTACAGATATTTCTTTAATGTAATCATAAACCTACCTCCTTCCCAACCGCCTATATTTTTTATTAATTCTTTAATTTTTTTATTATTATTTTCTGTGCATTTTCCTTGCGTTTTGTGAATATAAAATCAAATTATTTTGCTATTAAATACCGTCTTGTTTAACTTAAATCATGCAATTCCATCTATCTGCATGCCAACTTTATTACATATCCAAATCAAATATCTGTAAGCAAGGCCGTGGAGGTAAGCAACAGTTTGTGTATGAAACCTACACCATCCCATATAACAATTTATTAGATTGAATTTTGAGCGAGAGTGGGGTTATATTGTAGGTTGGGATTGTTTAAGTTTAACCTCACTACGGGCAGAGATTTTTTTTATAGAGTCTATTGTTTTAAGGCATCCTCCATATATCTGCATGTCTGAGTTCAAAGAAGTGAATATAAAATCAATTACTTGGTGATGTGTTCAACTTTTGAAAAACTATTATTAAATAAAAATACTCATCTTGTATATGATGCCCACTAGTTTTCACTTGTTTCTGTGAAAGACTAAGAACATTAGAAGTTGCCATACTGGGTCAGACCAAGGGTCCATTAAACCAGCATCCTGCTTCCAACTGTGGCCAATCCAGGTTAAAAGTACCTGGCAAGTACCCAAACATTAAGTAGATCCCATGATCTAATGCCAGTAATAGCAGTGGCTATTCCTTAAGTCAGCTTTTCTAAACAATTCACTGTCCATACAAACACCTACTGTGAAAGGCTAAGTGATTCACTGTCCAGACATGCACCCCATCTGGCTCCATAT
The DNA here is from genome assembly GCF_901001135.1 of Rhinatrema bivittatum. NCBI lineage: Eukaryota > Metazoa > Chordata > Amphibia > Gymnophiona > Rhinatrematidae > Rhinatrema > Rhinatrema bivittatum. The sequence continues at coordinate 28,320,129 of NC_042629.1, forward strand.
TTCGAGGTTACAAATGTTCTCTCCATCAAGGGCAATGATCTCATTTGTTGATCCAAAATGAAAGCAAGGTTATATCCATCTCACGATGCTGATGGTAATGTCATTCCAACAAATCACTATCAAGAAAGCAGTATAAACTACTTCTACATAGGTCACTGCCACAATCAATCTATAATAATGAGTTTTCACTGTTTCACATTAAATGTAAATGAGGAACCACTTTGAGCAAAAAATAAAAAAGTGTTTGATGGACACAAAATACTTCCATTACAAATTCAAATATGTTGGGCTAATTAATAAAATAAGTGGCTACATAATATTTGCAAGGTGTATATACTGTACATGGATACCATCTCACTCTGTCTCCTATAAACCATAATTATGGACTGAAGTAATAAATTCCACTCTTTTGCTTCATTTAAGCTTATAGGATGAACCGCTTTGAGCGTAAAAGTCCAAAACTGCTTGCAGAGATTTAATTGTTTATCATGATCTCCTCCTTGATTGCTCTTGGGTACATGTTCAAGAATTGTCCATAAAAGTTGGTGAAAACTATGCTTCTCTGTAATACAATGTTGTACAATTGGTGCATTTAGTTTGTGTGAATTCACACAACTCAGATGTTATCTCACTCTAACCCTGACCGATTTTTTTTGCATGTCCTATGTAAATTTTAGGATAAGGGCTTTATATTAGGCATACAACATAATCTGACAAACATACTTGATGCCTGAAACAAATAGTATACTGGGAGACAGGATGGGTCCATGAGTTACCTGTCATGGTTTGTAAACAAAGATCACATTGGCCACATACGGTAAAAACAGCTTTGTCTGATAGTGCTGGAGCTGCCAATCTAAGCACTAATCTTAAATTGTTGCATTCAACCAGTTTTCTATAGACTGTATGAATGTATGAAATGTACCATCTTTCTCAAAAAAGGTATTTGTTGTACATCATACTCCATTGTGGATCATAAATTGGGATATAATGTACTGATCCAATAATGGACACTTTTTAAAATCTTCTACTGAGAATTGCCGTACAAAAAAAGATGTCTATATTTATTTATTTAGAAGTTTTATATACTGCTCCCTCCAAGAAGTATTGATCGGGGCAGTTTACAGCATCACATTTACAATATAACAGCATAAAATCAATCTAATACACTGATGACATATACAATGAAGAAAAGTAAAATAACATAAAAGTTTTACATTTGTTAATTGGTTAACCAGAGGTACCTCTATATAGTTCAGTATAAGGAATGCTTTAGTTCTGTTGATCACATAAAATAAAATGTACAAGTCTGTGTAGTCAAAAGCTTTTTGTAAAGAGGTAAGTTTTTAAATCTTTCTTAAATTTTTTAGCGATGGATGTTAGGTGGAGTGAATCAGGTAATATGTTCCCGAGAGTGGGACTGACAATTGAAAAAGCACACTTTCTGGTGAGATCAAGTCTGGCTATTTTAGCAGTGGGAATATCTAAGAGGTTTTCATTCATGGAGCAGAGATGTCTTCCAGGTTTGTAAATGCGGAAAATCGTACTGTTGCGTCCGTCGCTGCTCAACACCCTCACTCCGCCCTCTTTACTTCTGTGGCGACTCCCTCCGGGTCTGATGGACGGTTAAGCAGCCGCAGCATCTTCTTGCCGTCTCCCTCCGGCGTCCCCAGACCGGCATGACACTGCGGATCCTCCATGTTCCTGATGACGTAGGGCGCGCGCTCCGATTGATGTACCAGCAAAGGCACGAACCTCGGGGGCGTTCCCCCTGGGATGACGTCATCTGCTTCCAATATAAAAGGTCTCAGTATTCGCTAATGAATTAGCAAGGACTCGCTTCAGCTGTCCAAGCTACTCTGCCTCCTCGGACTTACCAGGGGTACCTGCTCCTCGGGGGCCTCGCTCTCTTTTCTTTATTTCAGATTGCAGATAGGAACCGATACTCACTCCTCGAGGGCCCATGTTCCTGAACACTCTGAAGATTCTCTACTGCCTGGAAGCTATCGCATATACAGACATTTGTGAGTTACCATCGCTCTCTCAGAGCTCTCCCTGGAACCAGGTACTCGCTTCTCGAGGGCCTAACCCTTTCCAGCTACTGAGCTTCCTTAAGACCTTATGTGAGTTTTGTCATCCAGTTCTGGCTATGAACACAGCATACCCTGTCTACTCACTATCTATAGTTTCTCTACAGCTCAGCAACCCTGGGATCGCTGTTCCAGTACCTGAGGGACTTCAGCCCTGCCGGGCATATCTGCTCACTACTGCCACCTCTGGTGGTTCTACTAACCTGTCTAATAAAATAATTATCTGTGTCTGTCTCCGTACTCAAGCCTGGCTGGTGGTCCCTCTTAGGATATCCTCCTGGGGGCGCAGTCATCTGCCATCAGCCCAAGGATCCACCTATCTATATTCCTCTACACCTATCTATATTCCTCCACTGGTAACAGATTGCTACTCCTTATCTATCAGGAGTCTTCAGCAACAGATTCATAACAGATTGCTATTCCGCAGTCTAAACCCTAACAGATTGTTTACTACTCCCTCTACAGGAGCTGAGCACATCAGATTGCTAACTCCTCCTTCCACAGGAGCAGATTCATTACAGATTGCTAACTCCTCCCTTCTTGAGGAGTAGATCATAACAGATTGCTAACTCCTCCCTTCCTCAAGAGCCGATTCATAACACGTACATAACCAAATGGAGGAATATTATGGAGTAAATTATGAATCACTGTGAGAATTTTATACTGAATATGAAAAAATAGTGGCAACCAATGCAGGGAATAAAGGATAGGTGGTATACGTTCCCAGTGGTTAGAATTGAACAAAATATACACTGATGCATTTTGGATTAGTTGTAAAGGACGGATTGCATTTGCTGCAAGCCTAGATATACAGCATTACAATAATTAGAATTAGCACCTGTAGAACTGAATGGAGATCATTTGGATTGAGAAAAGGCTTTAGATGTTTAAGTATATGAATTTTATAAAATGAAGATTTAACAACTGAGGATATGTGATATCATTGACAATTCTGCATCCAGTATTACTCCAAGATTTCGGGCTTTTTAAATTACGGGGATATAATGTTTCTATAGAGGAAGATGCTCCATCCAAACAAATATTCCTCTTCAAGCATTACAATAAACAATTTACATGGGAAACCTTTCTGTTTGGGTGTCTGGATTTGACTGGTCTGTGTTGGATACGATGTCACGCTTGATCGCAGGACATCATCTGAAAAGGATTGTGTAACCAGGTTACTTATTAATCTTTCAACAGTCCAGAACAATTCATCCCAATAATGTCGTCTCGTATTTAGAAGAGATGATTTGGAACGCGAGAGTATCAGAGCTATCATCCACAGTGATTTAAGATGAGCTTACCAGCTGGACAATTCTTTCAGATTTATCGTTTATGTTCAAATCTTGCAAATTTCAAGTAACATAAGATCTTTCCAATAGATTTTTTGATTGAGGATATCCTGTGTCCAGTATAAAAGCAGCTTGTTGTACTGGGTTTAAGGTGGACCAGGCCAGATCTCTGGATCCAGTCCTTTAAGGTTTTCTAGAGTTTTCTCCTGTTTAACCCTTCACAGGCTCTTTACAAATGTCTTCAGTTGGAACTTCTCTTTGTTCCACAATTGAGGAAGCTGTTGCTCCAACCTGATGAGCTCTGACTGGATTAGTGAGATCAAGACCTGCTGCAGTGTAGCAATGCTGAATACAAATTGTAATCCAATTGGAAAGCGTTCTCTTAGTACAGCTGTGCCTAGTCTGTTTGGATCGTATGAGATGACTAGCTTGTGACATTTTCATGTGGGATTGTGTATGGCATTTATAGTAAGCCAGAGCTCTTTTGCAGTCTAAAGAATGCAGCACTTTTTCACCATCATGAGCACGAGGTCTTGGAAAGAAAGTAAGGAGAATTATTGATTGATTTAAATGGAATGCAGATACCACTTTTGGCAACAATTTGGGATGCATGTAAGGTGGGTAGTGCACAAGTGCTTGCAATTCACAGACTCATTGAGTAGAAGTAATTGCAACTAAAAAGAGTACCTTCCAGTTTAAGTATTTTAGATAATCAGTTTCTAAGAGATTGCATCAGGTGAGAGAGGAATACATTGAGATCCCACAGTACTGGAGGTCTGTAAACCATTGGGTTCAAGTATCCTTTCGTTAATTTGGGGACAAGAGGATGCATGGAAATAAGCACTCCATTCTCTGGAGAACGCTAAGCTGCACTAGCACTGAGATGTACATGTACTGATATTATAGTAAATCCAGAAAGTGAAGATAGGACAAGAGATGTCTGTGTTCACAAGTAAATGGATATAGGCTGTGCAGATCACACCATTCTGAATAATATTTCCATGGAATAAATGAACAAGCTTCTACTTTAAGACAGAATACCATGCTGATGAGGACTGCTTTAAGACCTAGAAAGGCAATATAAGCTAACAAAGTGTTATAATTAGTGAGGTTTGGGTGGACCCTTGGACACTGTGGCAGCTGACCATGCCCAAGGGGGGAAGTCCTGTGAGGGGCCACAGGTCAGGCTCAGCTTAGGACACACAAACATACGGGCCGATACAGTAAGGTGCGGCAGAAAGAGGTGCGTTAGTGCCCGGCGCACCCGTGTTTGCCGCACGCACAGTTCGGATCACCTACCGCTCGATACTGTATTTAAATGGCATGCAAATGCAAGCTGCTTCCAACGCGCGTCCATGAAGCGCAATCCATTTTACTGTATAGGCGCTATACAGCTCCTATACAGTATCCTGGGTGCGCTGGTACCTGTCGTTTGAAATGACAGGTACCAGGAAGTGGATGGTTCTCCTACAGACCCTGCTGCCTTGAGCGCCCAGCGCCAGCAAGCCCCAGCAGCCGGCAATCGGAGGCAGGGAGCGCAACAAAGCACCCTCCTTTGGACGGACAAGAGAGACGAAATTTCACAGTCCCAAACCAATCCACAAAAAAAAAAATGCTTCTCGCACTTAGCCGCCCAGTCCCAAACCAACCCAATCCACAGAAAAAAATGCTTCTCGCACTTAGCCGCCCAGTCCCAAACCAAACCAACCCAATCCAAGCCCCAGCAGAGAGAGATGAAATTTCACAGTCCCAAACTTTCCCCCAGTCCCTGCTCACCTGCCCTGGCTGCGGCCACGCAAGCCCCCAGCAGCAGCAGTAGAAGGGCGTCGAGAGAGAGCCGAAATTTCACAGCCCCAAACTTTCCCCCAGCCCCCGCTCACCTGCCCTGGCTGCAGCCACGCAATCCCCCAGCAGCAGCAATAGAAGGGTGTCGAGAGAAAGCGGCTTCATCAGCCCCGCTGGCGAAGGTGAATACGTGCATGCCTGTACGTCCAATATGGGCGCTCAAGGCAGCGAAGGCGCATGCGCACCCGCCGTGACCGGCTGGACATCGGAGGTCCAGAAAATTGGAGAGGCAGAGTAGCTGGGTACGGAGAGCGAATCCCATCCGTAAGATTCCCCTTGATAACTCAGCTAGCAAACATCGTAGGCTTTAAATATCCAGGCAGTGTGACTTCATCACAGGGGAGTGAGGACCGCGCGGTGCGTGCGCCCTAAGGTACCAGCAGAGCATGGCGGGAGGCAGCGCCCAAGCTGGTCCGGGGACGCAGGAGAGGATGGCAGGCAGACGCCACGGCAGCCAGGCATCCATCCATAGCGAGAGGAGGTGCAAAGAAAGAAAGGTAGGCGGAATGAAGCCGTCGGGAAGGGATGGTTGTAACATCCTGATAGCGACCTGAAAAGCAAGTGAGGCCCCCGAGGAGCGGATACCCCGTTAGCGTTAAGAGTCCAATGGAAGATTGGAGAGGCAGAGTAGCTGGGTATGGAGAACGAATCCCAGCCGTAAGATTCCCCTTGATAACTCAAAGGCTAGCAAACATCGTAGGCTTTAAATATCCGGACAGCGTGACGTCATCACAGGGGGACGCCCCTGAGGTTCGCGCCAAGTAGGAAATAAGAGCGAGGGCCGCGCGGCGGAACATGGTGGGAGGCAGCGCCCAAGCCAGTCCGGGGACGCCGGAGAGGACGGCAGGCAGACGCCGCGGCAGCCAGGCATCCATCCATAGCGAGAGGAGGTGCAAAAAAAGAAAGGTAAGCGGAGTGAAGCCATTGGGAAGGGACAGTTGCAACACAAAGCAGGGCAAGGCGGAGCATAGTCAACTGAAGAAAGAAAATGATTAAACTTTTGTGGGAACTGTGAGACTTACAATGGAGCAAATCCCATAAGCATACTCCCATTGTGAATGAAAAAGCAAAGATTGACCTCAATGTGAGAATGAAGAATGGGAGCACAAATAGGCAAAGAGTTTTGAGAAAATGCAAAGCTGTAACTTGGTAGATGGGCCACATGGGGAACTTTCAGACTTTGTAATTTCAGAAGAGCTGAATGAGGTGCCTGCCCAGGTGTTGGTGGATTCAGGATGTGGAAAGACCATCATCTGTAAAGACCTAGCCCAAAGAGAATTTGGGGGGGCAGCGATACAATCATGTTCTGCCCTGGTTCAAGGAACTTCATTGGCTTTCTGTGAAGTTCAGGTCAAGGTTTAAGTTACTTTTACTTGTTTTTAAGGTATTGAGAAACACAAAAGTCCTGCTTATTTAGCTGATCTTTTGCAACCTTATATTCCTAGTCATAATTTATGTTCTGCTGCTTTTAGTAGTCCCTTCCACCAGATTAGCTCATCTGCATGAAACATGTAGGTCATTTTTGATCACTGGGCCTACACCTTGTGGAATGCTTTACCTGGAACTTTGCAAGATTCTGAAGCTATAAAGTCATTTCGAAAGCATCTTAAGACATACCTGTTTACTCAGGCATTTTAATAAGTGTTAATTTTTTTTAGTTTTAATTTATTTTATGTATTATTTTGTGTTAATGTTATGTTTAATTGCTGTATGTATTTTTGTATTTCTAAAGATGCTCTATAGTGTAATCTGTTTAGCACATTTGTTATAAATGGAATAGAAATACTTTTTAATTAATTCATTGATTAATTTGAAGGCAATACTTACTGTACACATGGTGACCAGCAGAAGTACTCAACTAATTGGACTCTACCTGACAACTCTGGCAGGCAAACCATTATGGGCATGGGAATACTTTCCGAAATCCCATATTTGGTGTTTTTAGAGCACATTTGTCCCCTGTTTAAAACCCTGTGGGGCCAACTCAGAGACAGTCAGTCCAGGCGGTTTGTCACCAAGAACCTGACTGCAATATTGCCAAAAGGAAGCAGGGTATTACAGTTATGCAGTAAACAAAGTAAAGGAACTTGGAACAGTGGGCACAACACAAACCTTTGATCGGTTTTCCAAATGGAGTGGAGAAAGGAAACCAGCATAAGGCAGGAAAGGAAAAGAGAAATGGGGATTTTCTTAGGAGTATACCACTAGTAAGGACAAATGCTCAACCTAAGAAGTTTGAGCTAAGGGGGAGGATATATGAAGGAGTATACAGGAGAAAGCCCCAAACACTTTAAAGGATAAGATCCAGAGAGCTGGCCCGGTCCATCTTAAGTAGGGAATCCTGGTACAGAACGGAGGGTCCCTGGGAAGGAGCCCAACTAGCTAAGCTCAGGAGGGAAGGAGAAGCCTTGGTGAGAGAAGAAAGCCTACAGAAAATGAATATTGCTGAACTGTAAGTTATATCACTGTCTTTGTGTTTGGAACTGTGAAGGAAAGCAGCGCTGTTTATGTTCTTGATTCTCATCACTAATAAAGAAGTGATTTTTGACACAGTCAGCCTAAGTCTCTTTTCTAGCTCCCCCAAGACCGCTCACAGTGTCACACAGCCACCTAGTCTTTGGTGCATACTTTCAGTGCACATTACTGTCTAGATAGTCTAGCTGCCTCAGAAAGTACAGTGGGACAGGAAATCTTGCACCATTTAATACATAAATAGTCTGCTCTCCATGTTGGAGTCTGGATTGCTTCTAAGAAAATGCTTCACTGCAACCTTCAGCTTAGGACTCCCCACAGATCAAGGCTAATTCAGCCCTGCTTATCAATGGAAAAAAGCAAGTTTGCTTACCATAAATGGTGTTTTCTGTAGGTAGCAGGCTTAATTATCCATGAGTTGCCTGCCCTCCTCCCTGGATAGCAGACTATACTAATATCAGCTTTGAAATAGACCAAGGCAAAGACCGCATGGGAATTCCCATTTTGCATTCTTGGAGAGCATAGGGGCGGGGGAGACTAGATCTTCGGCAAGACTGTGGGGTTCCTGGTCCAGAGGCCTCCCCCTGGATGCAGGGACCAGAAATCCTTCTAGACCAAGGACTGGTCTAACAATATTATGAAGCAGTGGTTGCATTTTCCAGTCACCGGGCCAGTCCAAATCAAGGGGTCTGTATGTTAAATGTGTTGATCTGATTTCAGAATAAACACCTCTGGCAGGGTCTGGTTTCCAAATATAGGGCCAAGTAGTTTCTGTGTTTCCAGCTACCCCTTTTCAAGGCCAAATACAATGTTGGCCAAAGCATCAGACTCAATCACTTCAGCTGAAGTTTTAGCCTAGTGGTCAGAGCACCAGGATGTTTCCCCAAACAGTTCCTAATTCAAAACCCAGACCTGAAAGAGGTCCTAAACTTGACCCAACCAGTCAATAAATTGATTCATGAAGTAGGCATTATACTTTACCTGGCTTACCCTAAACTCCCTGCAACAAGAACTATCAGTTGGAATCATACAAATCACTCAGCTCTACTGGTCAGACCATCAAACAATTCTATTTGATTTAAAGTAATTTCTTCTAAAATGAGTAAACAGATCAATTACACTGAATTGGTCAGATCTATTATGACCTTAGTACAAATTCAAAAAGCTGAGTATCCTAGTGGCCAAACCCTGAGTATGGAGGCAGAGTTGTTCTGCTCCATGGATGATTGTTGGGGTCCTGTATTCTCACTGCCACAAAAAAGAACCTGTGCTATCCAACTTTGACTTCTTCAGAACTGTCTTCACTACTGAAGTTTTCAAATCAGTCAGGAACTTTCCAGCCTGGAGATACGCATTCACAATCTCTGATATCTAACTCATTTTATTATACCAAAGGTATAATAGGAAACTGGGTAACTGAATGGCAGATTAAATTTAATGCAGAAAAGTGACAAGTGATGCACATGGGAAAAATAATCCCAACTATATGGTACATGATGCTAGGTTCTGTGTTGGGAGTCACTACCCAGGAAAAGGACCTTGGAATTCTTGTGGACAATATATTGAAATCCTCAGATCAGTGTAGGGCGGCAGTCCAAAAAGCAAATAGAATGTTAGGAATGATCTGAAATGTAATGGAGAATAAAACAGAAAATATCATATTGCCTCTGTATCTAGCCATGGTCTGACTGCACGTGAGTTGCATATCCAATCCATATTATTATACCAAAGGTGCTTAATGAAATGGGGGGGGGGGGGGGGGGGGGGGTTGGAGGCAAGGATCTTAAAAACTTCCTGCTGGATGCATTTCTGTTAACACCTTCTGTATTTACTGGCCTGAATAATTCCTTTTCATTCTCCCCTGCTATATAACCTACTGATGTAGTTTCCCTACCTTCTGCTATTACAGACAAATTTTGTAATAATTGTCTAGTTTTCTCATCAAAACAACTTTGCAAAACTTACACAGTCAGGCATCCCTTCCTCTGTATACTGTTTCCCCCTTGGCAACAATAAATTCACTACTACCCATGTAAGTGCATCATTAAACTGGTCAGGAATACTTATATTTTCTTTCTACCAGACCAGTTACGGGCTTTTTTGGATGGGAGGAGACAACCTGGTGAAGCCATAAGGGAGGAGAATTAGTAATGGAACAGAATACAGGAGCCAATGTGTGTAATTATTTCCTTTTGTACCCCTCTGTATTGTTTCCTATGTAACAAGAGAAACTAAATAGAAATTTAAATATAAACCCTTAAAGGTTAAGAGGATTAAATATGTTGAGTCGACTGTTACTTTGATTTGTTTTCTCTGTATTTCTAATGCAAAAGTTTATTTTGTATATTGTTAAAAGATGATAAATAAATAAAAACATTTTGTTTGTGGGCAATCTATCGATTTTATCAAGTTAGAAAACTACTTTCTTTTCTCTGTTATAATGAAGCTCTTATAAAATTAGCTTTCACTCTCCAGCTATCATGTGCATGCTTATCCCATTCACCCCACCATTCTCTCTCTAATTACTGCAGTTCTTTACACAATACTCTCCATTCCTCGATGAATGAAGGTGTGGATTGCCTGCCCACCGGGTACCACTTTTTTGGAGTAAAGTATCCATCACATTAGTCATTACATCTTGCCAGTGAAATACATCCTTTTAAAATTCTCCCACCACTTGCTTATCCAATTCAACATTAAACTCTTCTATAGCAACCTTCTTCCTCCCCCATTGATCTCTCCTGATGTTCCCTCGCCCTTTACCCCTTTTCAACTGGCTATCAATAGAAAACCATCTGACAGTCAGCCATTCCCCAGCTTTATTCATGAGCCTCCTATGTGAGATTATATCAAAAGCCTTGCTGAAATCCAAGTAATCCATATCAAATGCTCTTCCTTGATACAATTCCCTAGTCTTCCAATCAGAAAAATAAATCAATCAAATTTGTTTGAAAGGACCTTCCTCTGGTAAAACCATGCTGCTCGGATCCTGTAATCTATTGGATTGTAGATAATTCATTATTCTTTCCTTTATCAGTCTCTTCATTAATTTTCCCACTATTGAGGTAAGATTAACTGGCCTGCAGTTTTCAGCCTGCTCTCTCCTACCATTTGTCTGGACTGATCTGGAGTATGAACAGAGACATTGTTTAACTACAATGTGAATTACTTTTCCCTGTGTGCATCACTTTTCTTGTATTCACATTAAATATCATCTGCAATCTGGATGTCCAGTCTCCTAGTCTTGTAAGGTCCTCCAGCAATTTCTTACAATCTGCTTGTGATTGAACAACTTGGAATAATGTTGCCATCTGAAAATTTTATCACCTCTTGTTATTCCTTTTCCAGATCATTTATATTTAAAAAACAGAGTATAGAGCCCTGGGGCACCCCACTGTTTACCTTCCTCCATTGACAAAACTGATCAAGTCCTACTCTCTGTTTCTTATCTTTTAACCAGTACACAGTTCATAATAGGTCATTGCTTCCTATTCTATGACTTTTTAATTATCTCAGGAGTCTCTTATGTGGAATACAGCTGGTTTGTGCTTCCAAGATGGAGAAATTTGTTCTTACCTGAGTAATTTTCTTTCCTTCAGTTCAACCAGCTCAGTTCATATGAATGGATTATGCCCAGTGACCAGAAGATGGAGACAGAGATTAATAGGCTTCCGTGCTGACCTCAGACTGTCAGTATTTTACCTGAAACAAGCTAACTAATGGAAACTTAATATTCCTCCAAACCAGAGGGCTTACAAAGAAGAATAGAAGAGAACACAAATTATTCACAACAAAGGAAAATAACTTACCACTTTGCCTCTGTTGTAATCACTTATACATCTTCTCTTCCATGACAGCAAAGGAGAATAACTTACCACTTTGCCACTGTCATAATCACTTATGTGTCTTCTCTTCCATGATAGCCAACATACTGCAGTGTTTCGCATTTCATGCTTCCCATAAACAGTGTTTTCTGTAGATAGCTGGATGAATTAGCCTAGGGATGGTCACTCCGGTCTTCAAGAGCCACAAACAGGCCAAGTTTTCATGCACTTTGTATGCAAATCTATCTCACGCATATTCATTGTGGATATCTTGAAAACCTGGCCTGTTTGTGGCTCTTGAGGACCAGAGTTGGCCAACCCTGAATTAGCCATTAAATGTGGGTGACGCCATGTGGTGGCACTGAATGGACTTGTCTCTCCAAGCCGTAGAGGTTTCAGCTCTACTGAGCGTGTGCGGGTATTCTCGTGCAGCCATTGCCTTGTGATCCTCTTCAGTCAGTAACAGAGCTGAATTTAACTGTATAGTCTACTCTCCAGTGGGGTGGGTGGGTATTCCGTGGCTAAGTCATCCTGCTAAAGAAAACACAGTTTATGATAAGCAAACATGCTTTTTCTGTTGAGAAGCAGGCTGAATTAGCCACTACATGTGGGAAGGGCCAAGCTGAGAGTGCAGCTGAGTGCTTACTTAGTAAGCAATCCAGATTCCACCATGGAGACTGGATTACAGTAAGAACAGATTTTGCAAAACTGCTTGTTCAAATTTGTCAGAACCTAAAATGTTATCAAAACGGTAATGGGATATGAATGCATGGAATGATGATCATGTTGCAGCTTTGCAGATATCTTCAATGGGTACTTTTCACAAATGAGTAACAGGAGAAGCCATAGCTCGTACTTGATGATAGTCTGTAAATCTTGCTATATTATAGAAATGATGGATGCAACTAGCTATTCAATCTGACACCTGAGCACTTTTGGTGTCTACCTAATGATTCACAAACGCCATTGCTGTAGCATTTTTCAATAAGATCCCAACTGCCTGACTCCTAAGAAGAGAAGTAACGTACAGAAGAGCCAGGTGAATCACTCTGCTTTCCAACAGGCCGATACAGTAAAGCGCGGCCGCGGTTACCTTGCTTCTAACCCGCTTCTAACTCACAATTTGGCCGCGTGTCCAACCCACAATTCACTATCCCTTTTAACTCATCCTTACCGCTTCTTTAAATCAACCGGTAACCCTTTCCGCCCGCAGCATGTATATGAGATGTAAACGCTCCGATTAGCTATTCCCTCCCATACAGCAATGTGCACCCCGATTATCTCCTTTTTAACCTGTAGTTTTGCCACGTGTTTAACCTGCTAACTTACCGCCTACCCTTACCCCTGCGTTATGTGGAGCGTTAGGTCAGAGAGACGAAATTTCATGGGCAAACGACCCCCTCACCCCCCGGGACCCTTACCCTGGCGTTAGTGTGGTGTGACAGCAATAGGCAGGCTCCGGTCAAAATCCCCCCCTCCCGAAGCAAGGTGCAGGGCGAAAATCGGCTCAACATGTCATTAAAACAAAAGTAAATAAAGTGTAATAAAAGTAAACTTACTGCATGTGAATTTTCTTTGAACAGTTCTCTCTCCCCTCCTCCCGAGGCGCGCACTGCGGCTCCCCTGCCTCCTGGGGGCAGCCGGCGGTGAAAGCGGCGGGTGAAAGTGTACGAGCGGGCGGGCGAAAGTGAATGAATGCATGCCCGTACGCGGCGCTAGCCGGCGGGCGTGCATTCATTCACTCAGCTTCGCCGGCGGGCGTGCATTCATCCAGCGGAGGGAGCCGGCGGGCGTGCATTCATCCAGGTGGAGGGAGCCGGCGGCGAAAGCGGCTTCCAGCAGCCCCCGCCGGCGGTGAATGAATGCACGCCTGTGTGTGCAATTTGGGCGCTCAAGGCGTGACGTCGGCGTTCGCTAATGCACTGCCTTGAGCGCCCAAATTACACACACAGGCGTGCATTCATTCACCTTCGCCGGCGGGGGCAGGGGAGCCAAAGCAGCTTCCAGCAGCCCCCGCCGGTGAAGGTGAATGAATGCAATTTGGGCGCTCAAAGTAGAGCATTAGCGAATGCCGACGTCACACGCCGTGACGCCAAACGTCGTGACGTCACGCCTTGAGTGACCAAATTGCACGCACAGGCGCACATTCATTCACCTTCACCGGCGGGGCTGCTGGAAGCCGCTTTTGTGCCGGCTCCCCCTGGGAGGCAGGGGAGCCGCAGTACGTGCCTCGGGAGAAGGAGAGAGAGAGAGGACTGTTCAAAGAAAATTCACATGCAGTAAGTTTACTTTTATTACACTTTATTCACTTTTGTTTTAATTTTCGCCCTGCCTTGCTTCGGGAGCGGGGGGGGGGGGGGGGGGGGAGAGGACTCGCAAGCCCCCCTGGTACCTGTCATTTCAAACGTCATTTGAAATGACAGGTACCAGCGCACCCAGGATACTGTATAGGCGCTCTATAGCGATCTATACAGTAAAATGGATTGCGCGGGCCTAACGCTTCATGGACGCTTCTCAGACGCGGCTTGCATTTGCATGCTATTTCAATACAGTATCGAGCGGTAGGTGATCCAAACTGTGTGTGTGCGGCAAACGCGGGTGTGCCCGGCCGTAACGCACCTCTTCCTACCGCTCATTACTGTATCGGCCTGATAGTGATTAAGAAATAAATTCCTCTTTATGGCAGAGGTGCACCTATTCACCTTCTTCCAACTCCTCCTCACCGCCTCTGTCTTTCAGAGTCTTTAATCCTTCTAGGGCAGTGGTTCTCAACCTTTTTTTGGCCGGGACACACCTGACAAATGGTTCTCACATGCGTGACACACTGAACATGTGACCATCACGGGGCTAAATGTAAACATGCACTCTGCATCCACAGGACTCCCCTCAACCCTCAGCAATGAGTGCAGAGCAGATCTAGGGCATAACCCGTACAACTCACCATACAAAAAAGATATTCTGGTTCTGATGACATCTCAGTAAAAGCAAAACAAACTCCCTTTACTACCAGGCACAATAGCCTTCCTTATGAAAAGACAGTAATTTACCACTAATGCATATCCTATTGAGAAAACACATCAAATAAGATTGATACAAATGCCTACATGCTAGTAAAATACCTCACTTTGGTCACACACCCAGAACTGACCTTCACCCAAGTACAGAAAAAACACAAATTATAAATATGGAGACAGAAACTGGAACGGAAAACCAAAAAAGCCACTCTGCATGCAGTGCAAACCTGGAGAAATGGAAAGAGAAATATAGCACCTAACAGACTCAGGATTTGCAATAATGGACACAAACTAACCTGCACAACGTTACACCTGTATTACGGAACACACGCAAACAGTAACAACCCTATCTAAGAAATACAACTATTAAACCAAGCCCTAAACACTAAAACATTTCCTATTGGGAAAACAGAATAAGCCAAGCTGCTACAGAGCCCCCCACAGAAATCATTGTAAAGTTATACCAAAAATGTTACAAAACAGCTGCTGAACAGAATAATATTCAATTAAATACTCATAAAAATTATTAAAACATGTCCAAATATCAATAAAATATTTCAAAACAGCAGACATCGCATAATACCCAATAATTAAAATGGCAGTCAATCAAGAAAAATAAATTTAAAAAGCCACCTTTACTTACCCTCTCCAGCAACTCTCCTACTCCTTTCCCTTCCAGGCCAATAGCACTAACCAGAAGCAGCAAGGGCTGCTGAAGTTCTGTCCTCAATCTTCTTCCTTAGCACCCACAACCAGTCACTCACAACACACACACCCCCAATTAGACCCCACAACCAGTCTCGGTCTCTTTCACACCAGTCATCTTCCTGACCAGTTTCTCTCTCTCACACAGAAACACATCACCTCCCTGACCAGTCTCGCTCTCTCAATCACACTCATGTTCTCTTATATACAAGCTCTCAATCACACACAAAAGCTCTTACACCCATTCACACCAACTCTCACCCAGGCTTCCATTCACACCCCTACACACAAGCTCTCACCCAAGCACCCATTCACACCCAATGACACAAGCTCTCACCCAGGCATCCATTCACACCCACAGACACAAGCTCTCACCCAGGTACCCATTCACACCCACAGACACAAGCTCTCACCCAGGTACCCATTCACACCCACAGACACAAGCTCTCACCCAGGTACCCATTCACACCCACAGACACAAGCTCTCACCCAGGTACCCATTCACACCCACAGACACAAACTCTCACCCAGGTACCCATTCACACCCGCAGACACAAGCTCTCACCCAGGCACCCATTCACACCCACAGACACAAGCTCTCACCCAGGTATCCATTCACACCCACAGACACAAGCTCTCACCCAGACATCCATTCACACCCACAGACACAAGCTTTCACCCATGCATCCAATCACACCCTCAGACACAAGCTCTCACCCAGGCACCCATTCACACCCTCAGACACAAGCTCTCACCCAGGCACCCATTCACACCCACAGACACAAGCTCTCACCCAGGTACCCATTCACACCCACAGACACAAGCTCTCACCCAGGTACCCATTCACACCCACAGACACAAGCTCTCACCCAGGCATCCATTCACACCCACAGACATAAGCTTTCACCCATGCATCCAATCACACCCTCAGACACAAGCTCTCACCCAGGCACCCATTCACACCCACAGACACAAGCTCTCACCCAGGTACCCATTCACACCCACAGACACAAGCTCTCACCCAGGTACCCATTCACACCCTCAGACACAAGCTCTCACCCAGGCCCCCATTCACACACAAGCTCTCACCCAGGCACCCATTCACACACAAGCTCTCACCAAGGCCCCCATTCACACACAAGCTCTCACCCAGGCACCCATTCACACCCACAGACACAAGCTCTCACCCAGGCCCCCATTCACACACAAGCTCTCACCCAGGCCCCCATTCACACACAGACACACCAGCTCTCACCAAAAATAACTTCTTCCTTCATTGCAGGGATGGGCTCCGGTTTCGCCGTGGCTTTCATCCAGCGGGCCTTCTTTTTTCGGCGCCACAGGGATGGGCGCCTCAGTCAGAGGTCGGGTTTCCTCTTCGTCACTAGGGGTCGGGTTTTCCTCTTCACCGCTAGGGGGGATGGGCTCCCGTAGTGGCCTTGCACCGTCGGGGTCGGGTTTTCCTCTTCACCGCTAGGGGGGATGGGCTCCCGTAGCGGCCTTGCACCGTCGGGTCGGGTTTTCCTCTTCACAGCTACGGGGATGGGCTCCCGTAGCGGCCTTGCACCGTTGGGGTCGGGTTTTCTTGTCACCGCTACGGGGATGGGCTCCCATAGCGGCCTTGCACCGTCGCGGTCGGGTTTTCCTCTTCACCGCTACGGGGATGGGCTCCCGTAGCGGCCTTGCTTCGTCGGGGTTCTACACTGCTATTCCTCCCACCCCACTCCCGGGCAGTGCCATGCCTGCCTCACCGGCCAATCAAAGGCTTCCTCCCTTCTTCCTACTCCCACTGGCAGGTGGCAGGGAGGAGGCTTCTGATTGGCCTGCACGGGGGAAGGCAAAATGAAGGAGGCTTCCCATTGGGCAGTGGGGGTAGGAAGAAAGGAGGCTTTCAATTGGACCGCGGGGGCTGGAAAAAGGGAGAAGGAAAGTACAACAGGGCATTGGGACACCGGGAGACGCGACACACCAGTGTGTCGCGACACACCGGTTGAGAAGCGCTGTTCTAGGGAATCCTAGATGACATCATCATCCTCCCTATCTTCCTTTTTCTGTCCTGTTCTTCCTGCAACCCTTTATGGAGAAGGAAGTGCAGGAGTGGATCCCAGGACTGAACTCTATCCTATACAGAAGGCCTGGTGAATTCACACTTTACAAACTCCTTTGAAACAGAAACCCAGGCTGATGCAGAAGCTGCTAACACAAGGAAGAAAGTGCTGCTCTTTAAAAGTACCAGCCTCTGTCTCTTCCAACGAAGGCCCAACTGATCTAAGGCTCCCAAGATTGACAGAGGCCTCCTTATCGCTCAGCTGTGCACCAAATATGGCCGCTGCTCCACCTCTGAGAAAAGATCTCTGGTGAGAAAAAAAAACTGCAGCTGGCCCCACTGATGCAGCCCACTCCACAGTAGCAGAATCACTGCTTTTATCATCCCCTCTCTCTCTCCTCTGAACAGGACTGGCAAAACCTACACATTCCCCCAACTGATTTCCCAAAGGCCGCAACTGCCACAAAGCAGAGTCTTCCTCCCACACTCATCTAAAGCAGTCATGCTTTTCCCTGCAACATGCTCATTACAAAAAACTCACCACCACTGCCAGGAAACAAAATAAGAGGTGACCAACTCACTCCCTTAATCACCCCGGAATGTGCCTTGATCCCTCTGACTCAGAGCTAGATGTCTCTCTCCCCCTCATTTTTATTATTTTTTTTTAACTATCTACAGGAGCAAATCTTTATATATATATATTTTTTTGTTTTGAAGCCTGAAAGGAGAAGCAGACCCCTAAGAAGGGAACAAGAAAAGGGAGATAGGAGAAGGAAGAAAGCTAATCACAGACCTTGTAGCCTACTCCAGAAAGACTAGAAGCCCCCTGGCCCCAGAAGAATGTGCAACTGAAGGAAGATGGTCTAGCTTTTCATCTCAGGAGCTGTCCCTCCAGTTTGGATTCCTCTTTATCCAGTCTAACCAGGCCTCATCTTAATGGGATATGCACACCTATCACCTACTGGAGACATAGAATACTGGCAAACTGAGGTCAGCATGGAAGCCTATAAGATCAGTGAACCTGCTAATTTGTCTCCATTTGCTGGTTGGTGGGCATAACTCATTCAGCTGGACTAATCTGGCTGGATGAAAAGGAAGGTGTTTTTAAACAGTGTCCACACCTGATGCAAACTCAATCTTTGCAGCTGCACCTTTTAATTTTTTTTCTATTCTCCTTAATTTATCAAAGTCTCCTTTTTGAAAGATATGCTAGAGCAGTAGTTTTCCTTAATGTCCTCCCTCCCTCCAGTTATTAAGTCAGATTTGACTGTGTATGGTCACAGTTGCCAAGCGGCCCCACTAATCTCTCACACCAAATCATGCATTCCACTAAAATAAAGTCTCGAATAGCCTCCTCTTGTCAGTTCCTAGAACAAATGCTCCATGAAATTAATTTATTTCATCTACAAACTTCACCTCCTTAGCATGTTCTGATGCGATAGTTACCTAGTCGATATTGGAGTAACTGAAAGCTACAGAAACACTGGTGCAGGAAAAAGTTCTCGTTTCCACAAAGTAGATGAAAAAGTGTATTTATTCAAAAATCACAAAGTAGCAAAAGTTCATTATGGCAACTCCATCAGTGAAAACACAAATCTCTTGAAGTCCCCCGACACGGTCCCGTGTTTCGCACTTGCTGCATCGGGAGGGACCAATATGCAGTAACAATCTATAATGTAACAAAGTAACAAGGCGGGTAATAAGTGAAAACAAAAGACTACGGTAAAAACTTTTACACAGACTATCACATACCTTTGAAGTTAGGGTCCGGAGCGCAAGCGCCCTCAAGTTTGACAGCCATTTAAAACACAAAAAAGGCGCGAAGGGTAACTTCTCGCGGGATGAACTTTTGCTACTTTGTGATTTTTGAATAAATGCACTTTTTCATCTACTTTGTGGAAACGAGAACTTTTTCCTGCACCAGTGTTTCTGTGGATTTGTATATGTGCATGGGTATGCTTCTTTGGATTATTGGAGTAACTGAAAGCTCCCATTATTACTGTGCTGCCAAATTTGTTAGCTTCCCTAATTTCCATTCGTATTTCATTGTCCGACTGTGCATTTTGACCCTCTCTGCTATACTCTTCCCCATCTCACATGGAATTTCTATCCATAAAGCTTTCACAGTGCATTTATTCTCCTGCAGGTTTTAAGATAACATGTTTCTTTCTGTAACACACTATGCTTTATGGAAATATCTGTGTGGTTTTAAAATAAAGCTTAAAAAATATTATTTTCAAAAAAAGCAGGATTAAGTTTTACTAGGGTGATAGCATAACGGAAAAAACATTTAATTGTGTTATGATTACATTTTTTTGGCAGTTCATATAGAAACAATACTATTTAATGCCACACATGAGAATTTATACAGAATCTATGACATATGAAAATATGATATAAAAATAATTATTCCTAAATTGGGGTGGGAAAAATAATTAATTTTTGCAAGTAGCAGCTGTGATACAGAATTTTGGAAAAGATAAAGAATGGAGGTGAAGTTGTTTGAAAATGTTTAATGGTGGCTTTGGTACAGTATTTAGACTGTCACAGCCTCACTATTTTGCCTTATGCATACTATTTTGTAATTGTATATATCCCATCAGGGTTATACTGCATCAGACTGACAGCTGGGAGCAAGCAATTTCACTTCTTGCTTTTACTGAGAGAACAGACAGCAGAGTTTCTATGGAAAAGGAAGCAGGTTTTATTGTAAATGCCACAATGGACACACTGCACTCAAACACACATTTCAAAAAGAATCATTTCATGGGGGAAGATAGTCTTTTTTTTTTTTTTTTTACAGCTGTCCTTTTTTTTGCATCAAAACTAACAAAGTATGCAAGGCATAATGTGGTCTTAACTTCCTTTGAAAGCAACAGGGTTTCCATTCCCCACTTGTCCAGTGCTCATGGAAAAATGGATAACTATTAGAAATGTTGGTGGCTCACAACTAAACGTTAACAAAATTAGTCAATAAAATTCTTTATTTGAACAGGAGAGCTGTGCTCACACAATAACTTGGAACAAAGTGCTCCTAAAAAAAAAATTAAAAAAAAAAATCTGCTGTGTACAAATGAAAACTAGGAGAGAGAAGCTGCTTCTGAAATCAGCCAATGCAGAGCTTCCAATCTGTTTCAGCACAGCAGGTATTAGTACAGGGATGTGAGTGTAGTAATATACATCTCCCCTCAATTAATTCAAACCTTCTCTGAAGCAGCTTTAACCTATCAACATTCAGTAAAGTACAAGAATGACGAAAATGGCCCACGAGAAACGAGTTACGCCAAGAATATTGGGTCACCACAAAGGTTTTTCTTTTTTTTCTTTTATTCAGAAGCTCCCCCCCCCATCTTAAAAAAAATATCCCCATTAGGAACTTGTTTGGTCAGATAACTACAACAATTTCTAGCAGACAGGTAATAAAAATGCCATGGCTTAGAATCGACCCGATCGCTCTCGATCTCGTGACCTTCTCCTATCACGTCCACCACCGCCTGCTCCTCCACCGCCCCCTCGGCCACGATCTCTTGACCTGGAGCGACGTTCACGGGATCTTGACCTGGACCTATGCCTGTAACAGAAAGTAGAATTATAAGCTGTTTCATAACACATTAGGTAGACTAAAATAGAAAGCTGCTATTAAATCCCTGTATGCCTAGGTAGCAGGCTGCATGCTGACCCTGAAAACCCACAAGTTTGGGTAGCAGGCTGAATGCTGACCCCCAAATTCCTGTACTACTATTGGAAGCAGTTTCCCTGATATATAATCCATTTACTAGACAATCGTTTTGATTACTACGGATGTGATTCACCTCATTAAACCCTAAGAAACGAGCATTTCTTTTTACTGCATTTTCACTGGAGCAAAAATTACATTAATAGAAATAGCACTTAGAGCTATTCTCATGGAAATATAACTGTGGAACTTTTCCTTATTGGAACTTTTTGTTCTATTACAGTAATCAGGGTCTCTGGGCACTAGTGCTTGTAGAATGTAAATGGCAGAAGCTGATTCAAAACCAAAAGCTGCCCAGTCTGAGTAGTTCTCTAACAATTCATGATCTAAAATACACATCTATCCATACATCAAAAGATCAGTAAGTGTGCAGGCAGCTCCATGGTTTCCAAAATAGTGCAGTCTGCACACAAAAAAACCCAAACCTATGAAATGAAATAACATTCTAGGTGTGTTTATATAAGAGAGGGGAGAAAATGGGGGATGTGAGAGACATTTGAAATACTTCAAAGTCATAAACATGCAAAACTTTTCTAGTGGAGAGAATGTTCTATAACAAGATGTCCCTAAGGGGGTAGAATCAGAAACCATTACATTATTGTAAGGATGTTTTGAGTTTTTTGTTAAACTCTTATGGGTTTAATGTTATATGTTGTCATTTATATGCTTCTTTTATGGATTTTAATGTGAATCATTTTGCAATCTACTTTGAGCTACTAGTGGAAAATCCAGACTAAAAATGTAATAAATAAAATATTACTTCACACAGCAGCCTTCCAGAGGAAATGGTGGAGACAACAGTGGCAAAATGGAATAAGCATAATGGATCCCTACCAACAAAGAAGTGAAGGAAAGCCTAAGATCAACTGGGATCTAAAGTATATAAAAGTAGTTTGGACAGACTAGAGCAGAAGTGGCCAGTTTCGGTCTTTGAGAGCCACAAAGAGGCCAGGAATTCAGGATATCCACAATGAATATGCATGAGATAATTTGCATGTCCTACCTCCACTGCATGCAAATCTATCTCATGCATATTTATTGTGGATATCCTGAATTCCTGGCCTCTTTGTGGCTCTCGAGGAGTGGAGTTGGTCACCCCTGGACTAGAGAGTATCTATAGGCCATCAGCAAGCAGCATACACAAAATGTTCAGGGGAGAACTGATCCTGACTGATGTATGAGTTAAGGTAAATAATTCTTATTCTATTACACTCTCTAGCAGTCATGGCCTATGGCATAAAGCACAGCAGTGAAACTTTCAAAAACTTGCGTTGCCAGCCAAAATAATTGAAGACAAGGGGAAAAAACCCCCCCAAAAACAAAACAAAAAACTTACTAGCTTTTTTTGGTGCTTATTTTTCTTTTTTTTTTTCAAGTCTTCTTTACAATAGGTATAGCAGTAGGAGGCAACGGACAAAGTATGTAGCATACCGTTAAGGAAGCATGGTGAAGCCCATTCCACCAGCCCAAAGAATGACACTCACCATTGAGGTATCTCTATGGAATTTAGCCCGTTGGGCCTTCCCTCACCTGCTCGCTGTTGTTCTGGGCCAAGGTCCAACTGGCACATGGAACTGTGAAGAAATATGGTATCTTGCATGGTTCAAAGTGCTAGCTGACTGCTGGCCCGGATCAATGCAGTGAGACAGGAATGGGACTGCAGGAATAAGAAGATTCAAAACTTCTTCCCGCCCAACGAGATTCCAGAATTTAGCCAAACTAAAGATCCCAGCACCCAATCTGACTAAACTCTCTAGTACAAAAGAACGATCTTTCATTATTGCCGGATCAACAATATGGAACACCATGCCCTCTGAATTACGCCAGGAACTTTGTCACAAAAAATTTAAACAAAACCTTAAAACCTGGTTATTTAAAAAAGCCTACTATTAATGAACTAAATCTTCTACTACTCTTCCTATTTTCCACAGTCTCTCATTTATTGTTTATATTCTATTAATACAAAGTTATACATGGTATTGTATTCGTTCAGTTACTAAGTTATATTGTAAAGCGCAATGCTGAATTACTGTTTGAATGTAAACCGAGGTGATGTTACTTACGTACTCCGGTATAAAAAAATCTATAAATAAATAAATAAATAAATAAAATAAATAAGATTGGGTAGGGAGGGAATGAAGGTAATGGCAAAGGCAGGCGCTAATTTCGGCTGGCACTGGGGAAGTTACAGAAAAGCAGAAAAAAACTGCTTTTCTGTACACCCTCCGACCCACAAATTTTAAAAAAGCGGCCCGCGGGTCGGAAGACGGGCGCTCAATTATGCCGGCGTCCATTTTACGAACCTGTGGCTGTCAGCGGGCTCGAGAACCGACGCTGGAAAAATTGAGTGTTGGCTGTCAAACCCGCTGACAGCCGCTGCTCCTGTCAAAAAGGAGGCGCTAGGGACGCGCTAGTGTCCCTAGTGCCTCTTTTTACCGCGGGCCCTCATTTGCATCTTCTTCCCCCTTGAATCGCTCGCCCGCTCTCCCGCGACTTTTACTGAATCGGCCTGTTAGCTGGCTAAATCTGGTCAGGCCAAAGAGCTGTCCTAAATTTAGTGTGGCTACACTATTGAATATACTTCCAAAGTTAACCAGATAAGTTTATCCGGCTATTTTTGCTATCCGGACTGTATCCGAATATGTTTTTTGGGGGGAATTTTACTTTAGCAATCAACAGAGTCTCAGGGGAGCTGCAGGCAGTGCTGACTTCTTACAGCTGCCAATAACCTATAGCAATACAGCAATGTCTGTGGTTGTAGCTATAAATGTCGATAGTGAACAGAAGTTGTGCTTCCTGCAGCTCCTCTTGGACTCCACATACGGCCAAATGAAAATGCCTGAAATCCAAAAGCCCTAACCATAAGCAGTAGACCATACACTCTCTGTCCCTCTCCCCCTCCAACATTCCCCTCCTCACATCCTTCCTACAGTTTGTCTCCACCCAAACAAGTCACTTCTCCTTGCACTTTCTCCTCATCAACTCATCTCCCAGCCTACAGAATGGCAGTGGATGAAGCATGCTTTGATATAGCTGGCATGCCAAATGTAATGGACATAACCAATTGTACCCATGTTGCTCTTACCCCCCCCCCCCCCCCCCACACACACACACACACAGTAGTGTGTCGTGGGTACCCCAATCTATATCCCGGAGGACCCAATGTCCCCACATTTGAAATCGTTAATTGTCAGAAAGAGAATGACTTTCCCTGCTAATTCATATTCAGCACAGCCTAATGTAAACATAGTTGGTTCACAGAGAACTAGAAGGCAATCAGATAATTCTCTTTAGTTTTTCACCCAGAGATGTATTCTTTTTTTCAAATAATCATATCTCTGAAAAACTTGGTAAATCTTCCAGAACTGATTCGCGTCTCAGACAGCAGAGGAATACCAGATTCTATGTTGGTCACTAATTAGGCTTGTTGTGTACTTTTTTTTTTTTTTAAACATAAACAATACGTTCTTTGCAGCAATATTACAGGCCAAATCCTCAATGCAAATCCAGCTCCTTTTTCATGATGATATAGCTATATAGGTACTCAGACATTATAAGGTGTCAAATATTAACAATCGTTAGCAGATAGAATTAGATGGTTTTGTTTTTAAATTCTCAGACATTATAGGCACTGTTTAAGACATTATAAGCAATGTTTAGTAAATACCTGAAATTTATTATAAGCCTTCTTATGTAATGGAACAAAGTCAGCATGGCTTTACTCCAGGCAAGTCTTGCCTCACAAATCTGCTTCACTTTTTTGAAAGTTAATAAATATATGGATAAAGGTGAACCGGTAGATGTAGTGTACTTGGATTTTCAGAAGGCGTTTGACATAGTTCCTCATGAGAGGCTTCTAGGAAAAGTAAAAAGTCATGGGATAGGTGGCGATGTCCTTTCGTAGATTACAAACTGGCTAAAAGACAGGAAACAGAGAGTAGGATTAAATGGACAATTTTCTCAGTGGAAGGGAGTGGGCAGTGGAGTGCCTCAGGGATCTGTATTGGGACCCTTACTTTTCAATATATTTATAAATGATCTGGAAAGAAATACGACGAGTGAGGTAACCAAATTTGCAGATGATACAAAATTGTTCAGAATAGTTAAATCACAAGCAGATTGTGATAAATTGCAGGAAGATCTTGTGAGACTGGAAAACTGGGCATCAAAATGGCAGATGAAATTTAATGTGGATAAGTGCAAGGTGATGAATATAGGGAAAAATAACCCATGTTATAGTTACACAATGTTAAGTTCCATATTAGGTGCTACCACCCAAGAAAGAGATTTAGGCGTCATAGTGGATAACACATTGAAATAGTCAGTTCAGTGTGTTGCGGCAGTCAAAAAAGCAAACAGAATGCTGGGAATTATTAGAAATGGAATGGTGAATAAAATGGAAAATGTCATAATGCCTCTGTATCGCTCCATGGTGAGACCGCACCTTGAATACTGTGTACAATTCTGGTCACCGCATCTCAAAAAACATATAATTGTGATGGAGAAGGTACAGAGAAGAGCTACCAAAATGATAAGGGAACTGGAACAGCTCCTCTATGAGGGAGCTAAAGAGGTTAGGACTGGTTAGGACTTTTCAGCTTGGAGAAGAGACGGCTGAGGGGGGATATGATAGAGGTGTTTAAAATCATGAGAGGTCTAGAACGGGTAGATGTGAATCGGTTATTTACTCTTTCAGATAATAGAAAGACTAGGGGGTACTCCATGAAGTTAGCATGTGGCACATTTAAAACTAATCGAAGCAAGTTCTTTTTCACTCAATGCACAATTAAACTCTGGAATTTGTTGCCAGGGGATGTGGTTAGTGCAGTTAGTATAGCTGTGTTTAAAAAAGGATTGGATAAGTTCTTGGAGGAGAAGTCCATTACCTGCTATTAATTGAGTTGACTTAGAAAATAGCCACTGCTATTACTAGCAATGATAACATGGAATAGACTTAGTTTTTGGGTACTTGCCAGGTTCTTATGGCCTGGATTGGCCACGGAAACAGGATGCTAGGCTTGATGGACCCTTGGTCTGACCCAGTATGGCATGTTCTTATGTTTTTAAACAAAATGAAAGGTATAAATGTTATGATTTCTGAGCTTGTGGCAGCACATCTAATCTGCATCAGCAGGTTGTAGCCCAGGGCCAGAGCACTTAACTCATGGGTAAGAATAACAACCTTTTTATTTTCTGTATCTTTTAAAGAATTAATCAATCTACTCATATATAATAAATAAGTATATTCTTTATTGAATACTTTTTTGTCTGTTTTTATGGAGTTGCTCTATCTTTATAAATAATTATTGCTTTCACTAATACATTATCTCTTAGGAACAATGATGTGTTAAACTTATAGGACATGGAGTGCTGAGGAGACAGAGTGAACTATAAGGGAACTCCTTATTAAAGATTTTCTCACTCAGCACTACCCAATACAGTACGAACCCAAGAGAAGAGATATGACATACCACAACAGGAAGCATTTTCACTCCCTGAATATACAAGCTGTGTGCAATGCACACATAAAAATCATCAGTGTTGTCTCCAATAGTTCCAGAAGCAGCCATGACACATTTGGCGTTGGCTCAAAATTTCATTGAATATAGCAAAGGTTGCTTGATACGTTTGAAATAAAAAGTTGAAATATAAGCTCTCTGGGGTGAGTACCAAAAGCGGAATAATGCACATTTTGTGATGCATGCTGCCAAAGAAGTGCATACTATTCTGCTACAGAATCATGCGGGATGAGGGTGGGTACCAAAAGTGTTAGCAAAAAAGTTTCAATAAGCTCTCTGGGGTGAGTACCAAAGGCAAAATAGTACATTAAATTTGGCATATGGTGCCAAAGTGCATATTAATCTGCTACATAAGGTGGGCACCAAAAGCTGGAAATTGTCTGAACACACTTTACTAAACAGTTTTTTTAAAAATAAGAGATGCTGGTTATGGCTGCAAAGCATGGCTGTCATGCTCTTGTCTGCACCATGTACAGCAGAAATCCAGTCCGAGGCACACGCGAGAATTAGAGCAGTCATAGAATTACATTTGGTGTTTTGAAATGTACATTCCACTGCTTTGACCACACTGAAGAAAATAGCGGATAGCGTTGTGATGTGCTGCATGCTTTACAATATTGCCTGCCTGCATGGCATTCATCAAGATGTGAATCTGGACCAGGGGCCAGAGCAGTCTGCACCTGCTGCAGATGGAGAGAGCACATCAAGGGGAAATGAGCTCCGTCGCAAGATCACTGCAGACTACTTTGGAGGTATGTTTGTACACATGGTGGGGGTGGGATGGTTTGTGGAATGGGATTCTGACTTCAACATTTTTCTCTTCTCAAATCAGCGTCAACCCCCAGGAAGTTGAATGCCAGCAGATCAATGCACTGTTTTTATTATGTTCACATTTTAAATGTTCCTGGTTTTTTTTGTTTAATGTTGCAACATACCTGTTTTATGAAATGTTTTTAAAATTTTTTCCCACTTAAGTACAATAACATGACAAGAATGGAAGCTCAGACTGTTCAAAAACATACTTTTCCGGGGGTTTCAAGATGGCATCTTCGAGGTTGGATCTTGATTTTTTTTCTTACTTAAATGTGCTCTTTTGCACATGGGAAGGAAAAAGAAGGGGGGAATTCACCTCTCTTTGCCTCAAACCCCCACTGGTTTCTTAACATAGCAGTCAGTTCTACGGTTTGCATACTCAAGTTTTCAGCATCGAACTTCGGGTCAGAGTCTCTTGCTGCTGTGACTGAGAAGGAAGCCGCCTCCCGGTCTGAAACTAAGATTTTGTTCAGCCCGGATACATGCTCTCATTCTCTGCTGTCTGCACTTTTGGTCAGCCCGGGAGTGGTGGCTCTTGGTACCATGACTAACCCAGAAGTACAGCCTCTGAAAGAAGGAGCACAGATGGCTCCCCCCCGTGACAAGGCTGTTGTGCTCTGCATTGTTATCCAGAGAAGCAGAAAGGGAATCGAGGAAAGAATTGGTTGGTGAGTGAGCTGGGAATGCCAAGGATTTTGATCGAGTTTGGACTGCCTTGGAGGGGGGGGGGGGGGGGGGGGGTTTGGCCTTCCCCTCCCTTTCATGCTTTCTGGCATTCATGGAGGAGAGGGTGAGATCTCCTTAGAGTTTATTTGGAATGATATTGGTGTTATGAAGTCTTCTATTTCCGAGACTGGGAGGCTTTGAATCTCTTCTTACAGATAATGATCACACTGACAGTATGGAACAAGTTGTTAAAAGCCATACTGAGAAAATGAAATTGTGTGAAGGGATTTTGGTATCTGTACAGGCTTGCCAAATGGCATTAATGAAAGTTAGTAATAAATTACAGCAGAAGCTAGAGAATATGGAGAACAATCTGAGGGCTTTGAACTTTCGGGTTCTGAATTTTCCTCAGACCCCGCTGATTAAGCCGGAGGAATTATTTAAGAGATATATGACTGATGTGTTGAGGATTCCTTCGAAGTCACTTACTTCCCTTGGTAAATTTTATCTGCCTCAGAAGAAATGGGTTGCGAATTCTGTTCAGCTGGATGCTGACAAAATAAGATCAATATAGATACCTTGGAATTGATTGTCTTTTTTGAGAACTCAGGATGAAATAGAAACTAGGGCCATCCTATTAATTTCTTTTGTCTTTGAATCTGATAAAAAATTATATTATGCGGCTTTTCTTTAGAAATAAAGATACTATGTTTATGGGTCAAAAGATCTGGTTTTCTCCTGATGTTTCTTTTGAAACTCAAGCAAGATGCAAGCAGTCCCTGCAGTTATGTCAGGATTTGCTTGCTATGGGAGGTGAATTTTTTCTTTGTTTTTCTTGTAAATGTTTGGTGAAACTTGAGAATAAATGCTATATCTTTGTTGACCCTAAACAACTGAAATTACTTGTGGATGTAAAAATTGTCATTCGTGATGCTAATGCTATCTGCTAAGGATCTCTAGACCACTTTTTGATATGTATAATCTCTAGATTTGGCTATTTTTCGTCATATACTTATTGTTTGGATATTAGCTTCTAATTCCCCCCCCCCCCCCCCAATTTATTATGGACTGAATTGAGGTATTCAGATGTGTTAATTTGTTTACTTTTTAAAAAATATATTTTGCTTTACTGATTGATTCATCTCTGTAACCTATTTTCTTTGCAAATGTTGTCTGTTCTATAATTTGCAGAAGTTTAATAAATAAAAGGTTAAAAAACACACTTTTCCAGCTTGGCATATAGAGAATGACTTTTTAGCCACTGGAGCATGGCCTTAACATTTGAACAGTGTGACTGAAGGTCAGATGAGAAGATCAGAATGTCTTCTGGATACACTATGACACAGGTATACAAGTCTCTGAATATGTCATTGACAAAATTCTAGAAAACTGCTGGGGCTGAAAGGTATCATCAAATAATTGTAGTGGCCATCTTGAGTATTAAAGACGGTTTTCCACTGGTAGTTTTCTTGTATGAATATGATATTGTACATTCCCCTGAAGATCCAACTTGGTGAAGACTGAAGCTCCTGAAGCCAGTCAAACAATTCAAGTATCAACAGCAAGAGGTATTTGATTTTTATGGTGATGGCATTCAAACCCCGGTAACAGATACATGGGCACGAAGAACCAGCTTTTTTGCCAATGAAGAAGAATCTTGCTCCAGCCTGGAGAACTCTCTCGAGATTCTCTCGAACATACTCAGACATTGCTTCAGTCTCAGGGATGGATAATGGTGGTATTTTGCAAGGCATTAAGTCTATGGTGCAATCGAATGTGCAAGGGGGCGGGATAATCTCAGTCCATTTTTTGCTAAAGACATCTGCAAAGGATGCGTAAGGAACAGGCAAACCTAGAAGAACTGGGGGATCTGATCAGCAGAGTTGTATAGGAGGATATACAGGAAGCAGACAATTCTGAAAACAATGGGTACTCTATGAGAGGATATCTGCATTTTGCCACTTCATGACCGGACAGTGTCATTGTAACCAAGGTAGACAAAGCCTTCCAACACGCACTGATGAGCAGACACTCGGAAGATATTTTGCTGATGTGGCAGTGAATCCTCTGGGGAAGCCTTAAATAGGCCAAGATGCAGATCTCATCGAAGGGTGTCACAGGGAGTTCTCTTGCTGTGGGCCTTTAAGCTTTGGTGCATGTGCGCACTTGTGTAGGAAGGCCCTGAGGAGGATCAGGAAGACCACAGTGTCCAGGTACCATGCGCTACTCTCAGCGGCATCCCTGCTGCGGAGACAGGGCAGTGATGTCTGGGGTAGATGTGGTGACTTGCGGGACTGTCCCACGAGCTGCTGACTATAACAGTATCCCCCCAAAGTCCCCTCATCAGTCTTCTGTGCTTGGTTTTACGAGGGAAACTTTGGCTGAATCCGCATACTAGGTGGGGGGCTTGGAGGTTGGAAGCTGGCTCCCAGGAGTTCTCCACAGGCCCATAATCCTTCCACGAAATGAGGTATTGCAGTTTATTCCTCACTTTCCTTGAGTCCAGGATCTCCATTACCATGAATTAGCTATCTTCCTCAAGGAGGATTTCAGAAGCCTAGGGCAGAGATCTCAATGGACAGGACAGAAGTACAGGCTTTAAAAGAGACACGTGAAATACATCGTGGATACGGAATATGGGTGGCAGTTTTATTTATTTATTTATTTATTTCGGATTTTTATATACCGACATTCTCAATACAAGTATCGAATCAGGTCAGTTTTAACTTGTAAGCTTAGCCTCCCACTTGGCAGACCACTGGAAATGGACCCATGAATCTAAGGGTGAACTTAAGTGATGGCACATTCCAAGTGCTCAGCCAAAACAATCTCCATGGGTGCAGCTGAGGTGCCGGACGGCGTCTTTTATCTGCCTGTTTTTTTGTTCGGGCTGCAGCTTGCTCCAGGAGCTGATGTGTTGATTGCCAGAGGTTATCTATCTTTTGACTCTTTAGACTGGCAATGAGACAGGCTACCAAGACTGCCAAAGGCATCGGAATTCGAGGACGACGTCCATAGACTAAATAGAAAAGGGAAGACTCTGTTGCATTGTTTAAGTGATTGTTGAGACAGGCCTTCTCCCATGGAAGAAGGAAGGCCCAGTAGTCCTACTGCTCGTTCATGTAGGAGTGCAGAAAGGTCTTGAGAGATTGGTTCAAGCATTCGGTCTGTCCATTATTCTGAGGATGGTGCGCAATTGAGAAATCCAATTTTTTTTGTATAGACTTATCCAGTAGCTTGCAGTAAATTGGACAACCTGTTCTGAGAAGATGTGGTGGGGAAACCCATACAGTCGGAAAACATGCTGCACAAAACTTGACCAGCTGAGGGTAGTTCAGGCAGGGGGGATAAAATGAGTCATCTTGGAAAATTGGTCTACAATCACCCAAATAGTAGTACTGCCAGCAGAGGGGGGGGAAGGTCTGTGATAAAATCTATGGCTAGGCCCTTGGGTGCTGATAGATGTTATAATAGGCCCCACAGCCAAGCTTGGGTGGTCTTGATCACGGCACATACTGGGCAAAACTCCAGGCAGACTTTCACATCTAGTTGCAATCTGGAACCACCAATAATGACGAGTGAGTAGTTCCCGAGTCCTCAAAACTCCGGGATGTCCTGCCAGTTGAGAATCATAAGCCCATCGCAGCACTTGCTCCTGAAATCACTGTGGAGCCACCATATCTTTGGGTGGCACGGTTACTGCGGTAGCTATCATGATCCTTGCTGAGGCTATAATCTGGCATGGCGGATGCGGGCAATGTTCAGTGTCGATGGAACGTGATAAGGCATCGGCCCGTCGTTTCTTTTTTGTGGGGTGATATCTTAGTTCAAAATCAAATCGACTAAAAAATAGAGACCATTGGGCTTGCTGGTGGTTCAAGCACTGAGCTCAGGACAGGTACTTTCGGTTTTTAAGATTAGTGTAAATGGTTACCGAATGTTGAGCTCCTTCCAGCAGTTGGCACCTTTCCTCAAGGACTAGCTTAATTTCCAATAGTTCGCGGCTCCCAATAGTGTAGGTTCTTCTCTGCAGGTGAAAACTTCTTGGAGAAGTAGGCAAAAGTTACCAAGGTCCCATGGTGATCATGTTGCAAGAGGACAACTTTCACCCCGAGGGTGGAGGCATCTACTTCTAAGATGAAGAGTCTGATGGGATCTGGGTGCTGCAAACATGGATTCCAAGTAAATTCCTGCTTCTGCTGATGGAAGGCCTGCACTGCTCCTTCATTCCAGTTATGAAAAGCAGCTGGAAGTGGTGTGCCAGGCACATGGGACGTTGGGCCTGACCTTTTTCCCTGGCCCATGGACCATTTCTGACAGTACAGGTCCAGCCAAATGGCCAGCCTGATTAGCTCTTTCAGTGTATGTGGTGGGTCCCATCTGGACAACTTGTTCTTGATGGCCTCTGATAAACCCTGCCAAATAATAACTGTTAAGCCATTATCTCTTCACTGTAGCTCAGAGGCCAGTGTCCTGAAGTGGACAGCATATTCTGTAATGGTTCAGGATCATTCTTTCAGCGAGCCTCACCACCAGCCTTGCTAAGCTTGGGCATGCTCTTATCATGCCCAAGTCTCAGCCCTATGTAACCCAGCCTTGACAGAACCATTTTGCCTCTTCATGGAGTCAACCTTGGCTCTCTGACTTGGCCAATCTCACCTTGTACTTTGCCTTGAAGCCTTTGGGCCTGCTTTAGTCTTGTATCCTGCCTTGTGACCTCCTCAGGTCATTCCTTATCTCATGGCCTTTGGGCTCACTCTCATCTTATATCCTGCCTTACAGCCTATCCAGGCCTCGCTTTACCTAGGGGCCTCTGGACCTCCAGCCTAGTGGCCTTCGGGCCTCCAACCTTGCTGCCTTCAGGCTTTTATGTTCTGTGTTGTCCTTCCTAATCCTTGTCCGGGTATGTCCTGGGCTGCCGTGTCTAGTCCAGTTCCTAGCATCCATTTCCTGCCTTGCTCCAGTATCTGTATCCTGCCCTGGTCCCTGCTCAGTATCCAGTGCAGCCTGTTCCAGTATCTGGTCCTCAGCTCCCTGCCTATGCTAATACCCAGACCTCTGCGTCCGTCTCTCTGGCCCCAGTGCCTGCCTTGTCTCATCCAACCTGTTCAAGTCTTGCCTTGTTCAGCCTCACAATGATGTACTCCGCTGCAGTTTGATATGTAAGTTGTTTTTGCATGATGTTGACTATATCGTCTGCCAATAAAATTTGAATTATTAAAAAAAAAAAAAAAAAAATTAGACCCTGGTTTAGGCTGGTCCTGCTAGACATTTTTTATCTGATGGTGTTTCCATCATCTAGGTCTAACGGGAAGTTGTTTTTGACACTGTACTGGAAGAGGCTACAGCCAGTACTGCTGAAAAGGTTGATTATAGCTGTCTCTGAAAATACTCTGTCACAATAAAGACCTACTGGCCCCCAGAACCTAAGGGCTCAACCTGCAGGGGAGAGAGGTTGGCTAAGCAGACGACCAGCCCTTGTCTAGCACAGTGCCTGCCCTGCAGTCCTGCACCATTCCTAAAAAGTTAAAATGTAAGTTCTCTGGGATGTGAACTGGAAGCGGAATGGCATACACTTTCCGATGCATGGCGCCAAAAGCGTGTACTATCCCGCTATGCATATAGAGGACCATTTCAAAAGCATTTAGCTGGCTGACTCAGAAGTCATCCAGTTAAATGTATATTTGGGAACATATCTGGCTAAATTCTAGCCTCCTAATAAGTTAGGAGGCTAGAATTTAGTTGACTAAGTTATGGGTGTTCAGAATTGAGCTAGCCGGCTCAGTTAACTGGCTAACTCCAATATTCAGAGTTAGCCGGATGACTTAGCCGGTTAAGTCTGGTTGGGCCAAAGAGCTGTCTTAAAGATAGGAAGCTATAGTTAGCCACATAACTTTAAAATAGCTGGCTATATTCAATAGTGTAGATTCAACAGGGTATCAACAGGTCCACAGTATATATTAATTTCGCACCTTTTTAGCTCAGCCACTTTTTTTTTGTTATTGGGTGTCAAGAGAAGACATGGCACGCAGTGAGTTAATAGATTGTTGTATTTCCAATTTTTTTGCAGGAGATACTGGTTACAGCAGCAGAAATCTAGTATAATGAGGCGTACTCGAGAACTAGAGCGGTAATAAAATGTATATTTGGCGTTTTGACAAGCTAGATCTGTTGCCTTGACTGCTCTAGAGAAGAGTCCAAGAAAACTGATGGAGATTTATGCACATCAATCACACCATGGATCTGCCTAGATCACTTCTATCAACCTATTGGGAACACTACAGAATTTTTCAAACTTTGATCTGGTTTTACCATAGTTTTCTGCATTTTGGTTTTAACTCCAGTTTTGATATGTTTTTTGGACTTACCAATATTTTTAGCCTTTGATCTGCATACCATTAATTTACTGCATTGAGTGGGGCTGCATGTTTTTAACATGTATAGTAATTAAAATCAGCACTTCTGAGACCACAGCAAACCCCTGGGAGATGAATGTCAGGAAGACATCATTTTTCAAAATGTTCAAATTGTAAATAAGCCTTTATAACGAAATCTTTTTTTTAATTTTCCATTTTAAATACAGTTTTAATAAAGTAAAATTTTTGATCAGCCACTTTGTTCTTCATGGGTCTCATTCTTCTTCGGTGTGAATGCTGGGCCTGTGACATCCATGAAATGGAGGCCCAGCATCTTTGCTCCATAGACTTCCACAGTGGTGTGAGAAGTCTCTGGAGCAAAAATGTGGGCGTCTGTTTCACAGATATCAAAGTCTCAGGAGTAAAGATGCTAGGGCTGGGCTGATTAATTCACTGGTGCTGCCAGCCCAGCTTCCTGTGATAACCATGAAACAGATGGCCAGCATCTTTGCTCCACAGCATTGAGAGAGTCTATGGAGCAAAGATGATAGGCCCAACCTGGGTGTTTCATGGGTGTTGCCAGCCCAATGTCCTTGGGGCTTAGACTTCCACAGCATCTTTGTTGCAAAGATTTACAAGACTGGTCTCGCAAATATATGAACCAAGGATACAGGCATGGACCACCCCTTGACAGACCTTAAAGAAAAAAACACAAGACATGTAAAATTTTCAGATTGTTTATTTGACTTCAAAAACAATTGCACAAGTAAACATTTAGAGCTAAGTTTAAAGTGATTATATAAAATGCAAGGTTGCACATGTAGTAAAAGTCCACAAATTCCGTCAACATAAACTGAGAAACCTCCACTGAAAGCTTGGCAAGGCAGATGAAGCATCCCTGTTCCAAAGAAAGAGTTGTAGATGATCCACTGTCTCTTCAAAACAGTGGCAATGAGCGAGCTGGGAAGGAGCCATCATCTCTGTACACAACAGTGACGAGTGTTGATAAGATGCACCCATCTACAAAAGAGAAAGGGAAAAGAGAAAAAAATGAAAAGAGCAAGTTTGATTACTGAAAACAGTGTTTTCTGTAGATAGCAGGATGATTTAGACATGATCTATGGATGATATCATCAGGCAACACTGGACGGATCTATCTCTCCAAGATGATAGAGCTTTGAGCTCTATGAAGCATGCGCAGGAGTTCCCATGCAGGTGTTGCTTCAGAGTTTCCTCAGTCTATTTCTAAGTGGACAGTGTAGGTTGGCCTGCTATCTAGGGAGGAGGGCGAGCATCTTATGTCTAATTCATTCTGCTAAATACAGAAAACACTGTTTACGGTAGGCAAACTTACTCTTTTCCATCGATAAGCAGGGCTGAATTAGATATGATCTGTGAGGTATCCCCAAGCTGAGGTTTGCAGCAGAGCAGTTATGTTAAGCATCTGGACTCCAGAGTATAAAGCAGACTGTTTGTAACTTAGATGAGCAGCACTGCTTTCCCCACTGAGCTGTCTGCAGAGGCTAAAGAGTTCAGACAGTAATGTGAGGTGAATGTGTGCACACATGGCCAGGTAGCTGCTTTACAGATGTCTTCAACTGGAACGTTTCTGAAATGTGCAATGGAAGACACAGCTGCTCAAATCTTGTGAGCCTTGACTGGATTAATGGGATGAAGTCCAGCTACTGAATAGCAATGCTGAATGCAGCTTGTAATCCAGTTGGAAAGAGTTTTTAGTTATGCTCACTCCCAGCTTGTTGGGATTGTATGAAACAGAGAATTGGGACACTTTCCTATGAAGCTGAGTATAACGTTTGTAATATGCTAGTGCTCTCTTGCAGTCTTTTCTTCCTCATGTGCATGAGGGATTGGATAAAAAGTAGGGAGTACGATTGACTGGTTTAAATGGAGCATGCAAGAAACATTCAGCAGGAATTTTGGTTGTGGCTAAGCACTACTTTTTCTGAAAAAATTGTAAGAATGAGGCTTCTAGTTCACTGACCCTTCGAGTGGAAGCAATAGTTACTAAGAACAGAACTCTCCATATCAGGTATTTTAGATGAGCCATATCTAGCGATTCAGAGGGAGGTTGTATAAGGGTAGTCAGAACTATGTTAATGACCCAAGGTACCAGTGGATTCTTCACAGGATGCAGCATATGCAGCAAACCTTTCATAAATTTGGATATTAGAGGATGTGGATACATTGGTTTATCATTGTTTGATGTGTGGTAAACTGCGATAGCACTGAGATATACACAGATCGATACTACTACAAGACCAGATTGCGCTAGAGAATGACACCAAGAGCTGCAGTGTTACCATTTGAAGGAGTAGCTACATCTTGTAGACAGTTTTATGGCAGAGAGAATGACCTTTTGGATTGGTCCTGAAAAGGACCACTTTTTTAAGACTGTGCATTCAACATCTATGCCGTCAGGTGTAGTGAAGATGGCATGGGGTGGAAGAGCGCGGCTCCTTCTTGGGAAAGAAGAGAGGGATTGTCCCATAGGTGAATTGGTGTCCGTGAGGATAGTTGAACAAGATGTACATTCCATAGTTATTTTGGCCACACTGGTGCAACAAGAATCATTGTGGGTTGTTTCTTCATCAGTTTTTGTATGGTTTGAGATATAAGTGTTATCAGAGGAACAGCATACATGAGGTTTATGTTCCAGGATATCAGAAATGTGTTCTGGGCTTTTTGCAGAGGACTCGGTTAGATGGAGCAAAACTGGTTTAGTTTTGATTTTGCTGTACCACTGTTGGCCCCATGTCTTGAAAAAGTGGCTGGCCATGTTCTGATACATTGTATGGGTTGAAAATTCTGCTGAACATGTCCACCACTGAGTTGTGGATACCTGGCAGGTAAGATGCCTGGAGGGTCACCTGGTTGTGAACTGCCCATTGCCATATGTGTAGGGCTTCTTGGCAGAGTGTTCAATATCCTATTCCTCTTTGCTTGTTCACGTAGAACATGGCTACTTGATTGTCTGTTTGAATCATTATGCTTTTTCCCTTGAGAATGTGACAAAAAGTCTGTAATGCAAAGCATATGGCTCTGAGTTCCAGCAGACTAATTTGTTAACAACTTTCTTGCCTTGTCCAAAGACCTTGGGTCCTGAAATGTCTTGTGTGCACACCCAAACCAAGAGTTAATCATCCTGCGTGTTGTCCCCGCCCCGGAACTCCCATTCCCTGCCCCTTTTCCATTCCCCTTATTTTTGGCGCACATACACGTATATACGCATGTAAATTGTGGTTTTTAAAACCAGTGTTGCTTGTGTGCGGCCCACATACAAGCATGTGTGGACATTTTTGCATGAACAACGTTTTTAAAATCTAACCCAGTATGAAGGGTGGATGGGAACGTGACCATATGCATACTTTTGGTCTAAGGAGCATATCCAATTATTTTGTTGTATGAAGGGGAGAATAATCTCCAGAAACGTTATCTTGAACTTCTCTTTGTGAAGATGGTGATTGAGATTTTGACGGTCTAGAATCGGTTGAATTCCTCCCATTTTCTTTGGAATCAAAAATATTGAAAGGGCATGAGTTACCTCCTGAATCGCATTCTGCAAGAGGGGCTGGGTCACCTATCATTGTAATTATGGTAACAGAGGGGTCAGGAAGAAGGATCGCTATATATGGAATAAATGGGCGAGTTTGAAGTGCAACTTGTAGCCCATCTGAATTATTTGCAATACCCAGTAGTCTTTGGTGATTTTCTTCCAGCAAGGAAAAGAATTGTTGTATTCTTGCTCCTACTTGTGTTGCAGAGCAAATCTTTGATTATATCAAAAACTTTAACCTGGTTTACTTAGTTGTTGTTGCTGTGGTTTTCCTCTGTCTGCTTTCTCTGAAGCATCCTCTAGAAGGCACTGATTGTGTTCGTTATTTCTGCAGTTGAAATGAAGGGAGACCATATTGCTGGTAGGGCTTGTATGATCACCTTGGATAATAAGGCCTTTTATAGGAGAAGTAAGGCCTTCTGGATGGTAGGTGCAGATCTGCTGAGGTAAATAAAAACTGCACCGCAACATTTTGTTCTTTTATTTGGATGACTGTTTCAACTTTTCTCCAAATAGGTTATCTCCTAATAGGTTATCTCTTAACCTATTTCTCTTAACCTATTTCTTAACCTATTTCTCCAAATAGGTTATCTCTTAAGCCTGATACTTCACTTTCATAAGCCTGATACTTCACTTTCAATGCATATCCAGCATAGCTCTCTGCTTCAACGGCAGGGGAGAAGAAAACCTGATACTTCACGCATATCCAGCATAGCTCCCTGCTTCAACAGCAGGGGAGAAGAAAAACTGATACTTCACGCATATCCAGCATAGCTCTCTGCTTCAACGGCAGGGGAGAAGAAAAACTGATACTTCACGCATATCCAGCATAGCTCTCTGCTTCAACGGCAGGGGAGAAGAAAAACTGATACTTCACGCATATCCAGCATAGCTCTCTGCTTCAACAGCAGGGGAGAAGAAAAAAGGATTCGCACTCACAAAGCGGGGAGTAGCTGGCTTGTTACGGCGGTTACTACCCCAAACCAAATAAGCCTGATACTTCACTTTCAATGCATATCCTGCTTCAACGGCAGGGGAGAAGAAAAACTGATACTACAAGCATATCCAGCATAGCTCCCTGCTTCAACAGCAGGGGAGAAGAAAAACAACCAATAAGGGCTGAATAACACAGTCTGGGTAAAACAAATAAGCATGGGTGTAGCTTGCTTATTGCGGCGGTTACTTCCCCTACTACCCATAACTAATCAAGCTTGATATTTCACTTGGTTGCAGCTCCATCACTGCTCTCTACATTAATGGTGGGGGTGGAAGGGAAATAGAACCAAAGAGCGAAGAGAAACAGATAAGTATGAGAAAAAAATGTGAAGCTTGCTGGGCAGACTGGATGGGCCGTTTGGTCTTCTTCTGCCGTCATTTCTATGTTTCTATGTTAAACAGGGGAGGATTGGCCAGTTTTTCAGGTACATCAGCTCTTATTCAACTAGCCCCAAGCCAGGCCATACGTCCAGCTCCAGCAGAGGCAGCTGAAGTCCTAGCCATAGTGTCAAAGGATCCATACTATTCTTGACTTTTTTTTTTTTTTTTTTTTGTAATATTGAAAAGTAGCGAGAAAAGGTTTCCCTTTGTTTGTTTGTTTTTGGACTGAGGAATCAGTCATGGAAGAGACTGTTAACTATCCATGTGATAAATCAGACAAAACCAGACTGTGGTGGATGTCTTCTGGAAATTTCTGCACATGCTCAATAGAGCTCAAAGCTCTACTAGCTTGGAGAAAGAGATCCGCCCAGTGCCTTATGATGATGTGACCCACAGATCATGTGTTATTCAGCCCTGCTTATCAACCGAAAATGCAGAGTCTGAAGCTATTGAGCCCACTGGGGAACCAAGCAAGAGTACATGCCTAGAATGTTAAAGTGTGAATACTCATGGACTGAGAAGAGATGAGCGTTGGTGGGCTAGCAGGAGAGGCGATGTCAGAGATGAAGGGGCAAAACATCCGTGATGGAAGGAAGAGTAGGAATGCAACCATATCTGCGTATTACAGCAATGAACGATGATGTGTCATCCAGTGCCAGCCAGGGAACCATAAAACATGGTGATGTAGAATGATGGAATATAAATACTCATGTAAAGTGAAGAGACGAGTGCTGATGACATGTCTGGCATTGGCAGAGGTGAGGTATCCGAGTGGGAGAAGCATCTGTATAGAGATGAGGCGACCAAGTAGAAGAAGCATCTGCACAGGAAGGAAGAGCAAGAATGCAGCCATTTGCGCATACTGCAGTGACAAGCACCAATGATGCACCACTGGAAAATAAAGAAGACAGTGCAGTGGGGGTCAGAGAAAATGAGTGGTGGTATGGCATGGCAGATGACATTGGTGATCTTATACGGGTCAGATGGGGTTCAGGGACGGCCACTGGTTGAACAGTGTGACAAGACTGCCAATGTCTTCCTGTTTTCCTGAAAGAGTGTGCACAGGAAACCTAATGGAGAGTTATGTGCCAGCTGTCTCATCAAAACAGCAGCGATGAACAAGCTGAGGAGCCACCATCTCTATAAACTGCAGTGATGAGCACTGATGATGAAGATGCACCCATTTGCAAAAGAGAAAGGGAAATTAGAAATACAATTCTGAAGTCATCCAGTGCCCACCAGAGAACCATAAATAATGGTGTTGAGGAATG
Organism: Rhinatrema bivittatum; assembly: GCF_901001135.1. NCBI lineage: Eukaryota > Metazoa > Chordata > Amphibia > Gymnophiona > Rhinatrematidae > Rhinatrema > Rhinatrema bivittatum. Next base: position 28,360,730 of record NC_042629.1, read on the forward strand.
CTGGAGTGCAAATGTAAAGACAAGAGATGAACACTGAGGCAGCCGAAAGGAGGAAGCATCTGCACAGGAAGGAAGAGCAGGAATGCAGCCATTTGCACATACTGACAAGCACCGATGATGCACCATTAGAAAATAAAGCCTCTCTCACCATGCAGTCCAAGATGATAGTGCAGTGGAGTTCAGAGACAATCATTGGTGGTCCAGGATGGGCCAGGTGGGGCTCAGGGACTGCTACTGGTGGTTCAGTATGGCAACAGATTGCCAATGTTTTCCTTTTTTCACGGGAGGGCATACACAGGACACCTGATAGAAAGCTATGTGCCCATAGTCTTATCAAAACAGTGGTGATGAGAGAATCGGAAAGGAGCCATCATCTCCGCATACTGCAGTGACAAGCGCCAATGACGAAGATGCCGAGTGGGAACAGCATCTGCATAGAGACAAGGCACACAAAGGAAACCTGATGGACAGCTATGTGCCAGCAAACTCATCAAAACAATGGTGATGAGGGAGCCATCATCTCTGCATAGTGCAGTGATAAAAGCTAATGATGAAGATGCCAAGTAGGAGAAGCATCTGCGTAGAGAGGAGGTGTCCAAGCGGGAGAAGCATTTGCACTTGAAGGAAGAGCAGGAACGCAACCATTATCTCTGCACACTGCGGTAACTAGCAATGACAGAGACTGTTATTGTTGGTCCGGCATTACAGCAGACTGCGGGATAGTCATTAGTGGTCCGGCCTGGGACCGGAATGGGTCCAAATGATGTCAATGATAGTCTAGAGTAGGCGAGAACTTGTCTTGAGGATAGTGCTTGTGTCAGTGACCACCACCTTTGCCTCTGCTTCGGGGACTGCTGCGATTGGTGGTTTCTGAGGAGGGGGATGTTCTTGCCTCCTGCAGGAACATGAGTCCCGTCAGATGGATCAGTGCCTGAGTTACATCCTGCAAAATGGAGTCAAGGCCACGTAGGACACTAGCAATGTCATCAGATGAAGTGTGAATGCGATCTGACATCAATCACACTGGCTGCAGCTGTGCTCTCCCCTCACTAACATTCTGGCCTCTCTACACATCCAGGGCATTTTCTTTCGCATGCACTCCATGTCTGCATGTATACAGCCCTCCATCAGGTTATCACACTGCACTCTAAGAGTTCCTGCTTCGCAATCAGTTCCGCCGCAAGCTGGTTTGTCATCACATCCATGGAGGAGGGTGGCACTTGTATCGGTGAAACAATGTCATCATCCCCAGGTCTACCACTGGCCACATCATCAACTGGAGATCCGCTGCCCACACATGTGCCAGGTGTCTCTGGTACAATCGCGATTTCAGGCAATGCTGTGTCTGGCCACGTGAGACCAACTGATTGTCTTCTTGTGTGGATGCCACTCTCTCACTTAATTGCAGATTCATAGTTGGTTCTTATTCTGTTCTCATGGGTGCACTGTGGGCCAGGCTCTCTTTGGCTGTGACAGGCCCCTCTGTCTCAGTCATCTGCCGACCATCTCTTTTCATAGTCCAAATCCCTACTCTCAGTATGGACACCTGAACACAATTCTACTACAGAGTCACCTGGACCTTAAGTCAGCATCAGCTGCACCTCATATGGCAGGTCCCCTCTCCTATTCGGTACTTGGATCACTCAATCTGTGCCAGCTTGGCCTTGACAGTCAATCTGGTGTTCCACCAATGATGCTTGAACTGCTCCACTGCTCTGGTAGTCATTGACAGGCTGCTGACATCCTTGCCATTCTCTCCCAGATCATCCTCATCACTGTGGTGGATGTCTTCTGGATAAACAGCGCAGCATGCTTTTCAAAGACATGCTGGACCAGAAGGTTATCTTCTTCCGAGAAGCACACATCACACTGCTGCTGCTTCTCCTCTAGCTATTGGCTGCTGGTTCCTGCCTGCCTGTTGCTATCAAATGAGTGGTGTGGGTCCCTACCTTCTTGGGCACTACTCCCACTCCTAGCTTCCATCCCCCTCCCCTGGTACCTCCACCCTCCTCCTTTTCCTCCCCCCCTCCAGCTGAACCTCCTAATTCATGTATACTCTTCTCCTCCCGCACCATCTCACGTCCCTGCCTACGCTCAACAAACTCATGACCACACTCCTCCTTATCTACTCCATCACCACTCGCCCACCTAGCACCCCCTCTTATCATGCTCCATTCTCACCACAGCCAAGAGCACTTGCTCTGCTCTTTCAGGAACCTAAACAAGCAGACAAAAAGACAGACAGATAATTAAAGAACAACTAGATTCACTCAAAAGATCCACTCACTCAGACAAAAGGAAAGAGATATAGCAAAGGATAAACAAGCAGCTCAAAAGACACCACTCAGCAATTGAAAAAACTCCAAATACCTGCTCCAACTATCTCATAACACCCAGCTCATGGCCCTGGAAGGAGCTGCCTTTTATTCCCCTGCAAGGAGGAATGTCCCAGAAAATCTAATGGACATCTATGCACACCAATTACACCTCAGTTTGGCCCATGTCACTTTAAACAAGCCAATAAGCATTGTTTTACATTAGCACTGATTTTAATTCCTCTTTTCTCTACACTTTTCTGCATCGGGGCTGTTTGTGCGGTTCTTTTTGCTAGTGTGGATCTTTAGCTCAGGCCTCATTTACATATCATTTTATTACATAATATGGAGCTGTAGATTTTTGCTGTGTGCACTCAAAAATCAGCGTAAAAAATACATTAATTTTGGCACAAGTTTTATTTTCTTGGCCCATATCTTTGTAACTTTCATTTAGTTATTTCAGAAAATATAAACTGTAGGATACTTTACCGTACAAATGCTGTTTCCATTGGACAGGCAATGAAATCATAGATAACCATGACTCATGTCTGAACAATAAAGTATCCTAGAACTACCTATACTTTCTGTAAATGCACAAAATGAAATCAGGGATGGATGAAATTTTCTTTGAAATTTCTTCCTTCAGATACCAATTTGAATACGAACAATGTTGTAGAATGAAAGAATTTTTCAAATACAAGTACAAGAGGGCTTTAGTTAAAGCCTTTGCAAGGGAAGAACTGTCATTTAGTCCTAAAACCCTCATATGGGGGCAGTTTTAGCAAACAGAACTTGTGGCTGGATGTCTTTCGATTAGGGACCCTTCTTTTCAGTTTTTATTTTTCCTAGGAATTTATCAATGTTTATTACAAGAACAAAAATATTTACCTCCAAAAATTATATCATTTCTTTCAACTGATTTCTCCCGTTTTTGTTCTTACAATAAGCATGGATGAAATTCCTGGGTAGAACAAAATAAATACTGAAAACAAAGATCCCTACTTAGTGAAGACACTGTTTCAAAAGAGAAAACATACAAGGCCCTATGTTGTCACAAGGTAAACTAGCACACTGTTCATTTTGCTTTAGTGAAAACAGTGACTGAATAACGAAGAATTTTGTCACTACTAGAGTAAACAGAATATGGCAAAGTTATCTCACACAATCATAATCCCCCTCCAATTGAAACAAATGTACTAAGTATATGCCTTAACAATGCTATATTTGAAGGAAGGTTGCCAATATTTTGAAAGAAAAAGCTGTGCCACCCAAAATGTATATATCCATTCTATCTAGGTCTCTTATTTTATAAAATAAAGTGACTAGTGCCAAGAAACAACTGGATTCTAATCTATTTAATCCAATAATTTGATTAATAAAAACACATTTATTTCAATCTGCTTTCCATATATCACACACTAAATAACATAACTACTTCTCCATCACACAGGGCACAACATTATTATATATTATATATTGATTTATTTTTTTTATTATGTAAACTATTCATTGTTTTAGATTTTTATTTTTATTATATATTTTTGAGCTTTTATAATTTGATAATCTTTATGTTCTTTTAAATTTAAATCTTTATTTACATTTGTTTTTTATTTAGTTATGTAAACCGTTTTGATTAAACACTGTTTGTAAAGACGGTATACAAACACTTTTAAATAAATAAATAAAAATCGCAAGTCTGATAGCTCAGTGATAAGTGCTGGGCACTGCCATGCACATAATAAAGTTTCAGTCCCTGTTCAGGTCTTCTGCTCCTTGGACCACCCAAGGATGCTGCTGAGCAGCATTCATAGCCCCTGTTTGGAGAGGAGTCTCAACCATCACTCAGTGACACCTAGTGACTTCGGGTCCATGTTAGTAGGGTTCCACAAGGAACAGTGGTTTGTGGCTCCTAGACAAGGACTATTGCTGTGATGGCTAAGCTGAGTTGGGAATGGAATATATAAATAGGAGAAAACGTGTCCCAGATGGTTATGAATGAAGGTTCAGGGTGTCATAGTCCACTATGGACCAGTGCCAGTTAGGCTGGAAGTCCAAAGGAACAGTAAGAAACTGCAAGTCCAAAAAAAACCAAAACATTTTTAACCAAATAGCACAAATCATATTCTGCGTTTAGACTGACTCCCAGCAAGCAAGCAATAAATGATAAGAGGCTTAAGTGATAATGAGAAATAACAGCTCCACACAAAAGATGCAATCAGAAACCAAGAAAATGTGGCAGAGAGATACAGAAACAGTACCAGTTGTATTGGGTACCAAGAGGCCCGAGTAAAAAGAACTTCATTAATATGTTGCCTATAAATATTACTTTCTAGGAGCTCCAGGATGAGGCTTCTCTGGCACAATGCAAATATTAAGAAGGGAATTAGCAGTAATTTTGAGAAACTGAGATTTTACCCAACAGACCTTGGCTTACAAGCAAGGTTCAATCCTGTTACTTTACGCACAAAAACAGACTCATTTAGGGTCATTACTATAGACTAGTTTGAAAAAAACCCAACCCAAAACTGGCCAGTAAAAGTACAACAAAAGCTTTTCATCTACTTGAGGAGCTGTTTGAACAACAGAAATCAGAGTGGTTGTCAATGGAATCCACTCTGATGGTAAATTGACCAGAGGGGTGCGCCTCAAGGCTCAGCACTGGATTTGTTTTTAACATTAAGAGGAGTTGCAAGAAAAATATGCCTTTTTGCAAACTGTATAAAAATCTGTAAAGCATAAACTCAAGGAGGAATGGACAACTCTAAACTAGATATGAAAATACTGGAGGAATGGTCAAATGTTTGGAAGCTGTGCTTCAATGCAAAAAAATGTAAAAACATGCAAGTAAAGCACAGTAACTCGTTAATTAATTCCAGTTTGTCTTCTTAATTGAAGAAGACAAAGTGGAAACCACCAAACAGGAAAGTCACTTAGGACTCATAATCTCAGTTGGCCAGACAGTGTGATAAAATAGGAAAAGCATGATGATATATAGCTCTATATCCAGGAAGACATGCAAAGCCAGTCCAGGCCTTTCCAAATTGCATGCCCGGAGATGAAGCCCTTCTTCCCTTCTGGAACACAATAGGGAACTACTCTCCTTGCATGCAATGGGGTAAAACCAGGACTGGCTTAATTTTCCTCAATGGACTTAGATCTATACCAGTGGTCTTTACTATTTTTAAAGCAGGGACCATTTTGGATTCAATGGGGCTGGAAAAGAGCTAGGTTGGGAAGGGGGTCCCCAGACAATGTGAGGCTGACCAGGTGATGGGGGGGGGGGGGGGGTGTCCCTCTCTAATGTTACGGGAAATATTGTGTGGAAAGGGTGGGCGCTTGACCTAAAGGATGGTTTCTGTAACGGCACCCTGTGAGAATGGAAGAGACTGTATGACCACTCCATGGGGCAGCTCATATACAGTACATCCACACACACACACAGATTTTAGATAATTTATATGAGGTTTATAATTATTAACAGAGAGCACAGTGTAGCCCACAATTGATAATTCAAGCTCTATAATCCTAACTATTCCCTAAATGTTGCTTTCCCTCTTACCCTCCTGGGTTGAAGTCCTTACACTGTGACCAAAGGTGAATTCCTTCAAGGGATGCCTCAAGAACTGGAGTCTTCTTTCGCTGTCTCAATGTCATCTGGTGTTTCTGCTGTTGGTAGTTGGAGATGTGGGTGGAGAACTGTCTTGTTTTATAGAGGTTTTCCCCACAAGCAAGACTGTCTCCTAGTTCATTGATGGAGCTTGGGTGTGGCTCTTTGTTGTTGACTTCTTTGCCATTGGTAGGGTCTTGGTGCGGGTGCCTCAGTCTGGCATAATGACTCCATTCGGATTGGTGGGCCCTTGGTACCAGGGTGGAGTCTCTGTAGGAATATTGTGGCCCCCATCTCACCCTGTGCTTACGCAATGCTGTATGGTGCTGGCTAAATTCCAGTAATGTTTTACGTAGTCTTTATTAGGAACTCCAGTTTAACAGATGAGCCATATTTGCTAGTTTCTATTGAAAGTCCTTTGTACAGAAAGTCCCTGAAAGTCTTTTAATGTTCTTGCTGTCTTTTAATATCTTCGAGGCCTTATTTCTCTAGGCTTTTGTCTTTTATTGTACATCGCTCTGTTTTACAAATGTAATAAGATGCAATTAAGCAAGAAAATGAACAAACAACAAACACAAGGGACAGTAACCTAATATCTTATCTATTACCCCTATTAAAACCTACTGTCCATCCCAAGTTCTACCATAATGTCCCAGCTGACCAGGGGTGTCTCCCTTGCAACTTTCCACTGGCCATGGCCACCTTCTCTGTCCCTCCCTTTCTGCTACTCTTCATCCAGCATGGGTGTGCATATACATAAGTGTGTATTTCTACTGCTGCTACTGTGCTTTACCTGTTCCTTTATTGCTCCATTTCCAGCCTCCCTATCCATGCCTCCTCTCAGATTACACTGGCCCTAGCTCCCCTTGCCAACAGCTAAAGCACCTAAAAAGTGTACTCAGTGTGGATTTCAGTGCCTTCACTTCTCCATCTGTATTTTTCCTGCTGCTAGTGTTGACCCCCTCCCCCACTGCTGTGCTTTTCCTATAGCATTGGCAGGAGGGGAGACTTCCAATTTCTGTGGCTGTCGGCAACTGGCTGCTCCTGCTCCTCTGGGTCTCATTGAGCTGTGGGGACAGATTGAGAGGGAGTCTGGGGTGCAGTTCAGTCTTTGCAGCACAGTAGTCTGCCTTTCCTGCTCTTCTCTGATTCACTGAACACCCATATTGAGTTGGAGGCTGTTCCTTTTGCTACCATGGTCTGTTTCTCCTTCTCCACTACAGCTAACTCCTGGGCTAGGCTGGGGCAGGGCTCTTCTTGCCGTGACAGTCCCCTACTTTCTCCTGCTTCTCTCCAGCTATGCAGGGAGTGAAGGGGCCTTCAATTATAAATGAGGCATGCATAGGGTATATTTTTCCCAGTGGCAGTGGACTAATTTGGAGCTGCCCTAGGGGTGTGTCCACAGGAAATGCCAATGGCCACCATGCCTTATCTTGAACACTGAGCTATATGATTGCCCTAATGAGTGATCTAGTAGAAGAATAATGAGGAAAGGTTTGTCTTTTTGCAAAATCTGCAACAGGGTAGACAGCCAGGAAGATGTGTAAAACGTGAGGGGGGTGGGGGTGGAATCTAGTGAAGCTCGAGGAATGATCTAGAGACTGGCAGCTAAGATTTAATGTTAAAAAATGCATTTAGGTTGCAAAAACCAAAGGGAGAGAGAGGTACAGTATTGGAGGTGAAATTCTTCTAAGCACAAAAGAAGAGCAGAATCTAGGGACAATTGTATCTTATGATTTTAAGGTGTCCAAACAGGTGGATAAAGTGATGGAAAAAGTCAGACAAATGCTACATAGGTAGAGGCATGGTCAGCAGAAAAAGGGAGGTGATAATGCCTCTGTATAGCTCCCTAGTGAGACCTCATTTGGAATACTGTGTACAGTTTTGGAGACCACACCTTCAAAAAGGATATAAACTGGTTGAGTCGGTCCAGAGGGTGGTGGTTACTAAAATAAGAGGTCTTCATTCTAAAGCATATGGGGATAGACAAAGATCTAAACATGTATACCCTGGAGGAAAGGCAAGATAGAGAAGAAATGATAGAGATTTAAATATCCCCAAAATTTCCATACACAGAAGGCTTGCCTCTTTCAATGGAAAGAAGGGTCTAGAACAAGGGATGAAGGTAGACTCAGGAATAATCTTAGGAAATGTTTCTTTACAAAAGAGTAGTGGACATATGGAATGGCCTCCCCTAGGAAGTGGTGGAGAATGAAAATGGTTTCTGAATTTAAGAAAGCATGAAATAAAATAAATAGGAACTCTGAGGGAGAGATGGGGCTACATAAATTGGAATGGATGGGCAGACTAAATGGATCATATGGCCTTTTTCTGCCATTATGTTTCTATAAAAGAGATCACCATTAGAAAAAGGTCATTGGTAGGACCTTACTGCAGCACTGTGTTCAGTTCTAGAGGCTATATCTTTCTAAAGATATTGAAGGGATGGATTCAGTTTAGAGGAGATGTATCAACATGATTGATGAATTATTACACAAACCCTACACAAAGATGGTTAACAGCCACGACAGAGAATAAAAGAGTAAAACAGAACTGGAAAAGGTTACACATTTCATCACTGGGTGTGACATGATGATATCAGAAGTCCTGTATACAAAAAGGCATAACAAGGTGGTGCAGCTCATCCACTGGAAACTGGAAATACTAACACTGTTCAATCAGAAACACAAAGGAATCATGATCCTAACAAAACTTTACAAAATGATGAAGTTATCACCTGATACATTCCTATTCCAAATGATAACACTCGCGATTCTAGAAAACTGGACATTTTGATAAAGGGGGAAAACACAAGAACGACATTTCTGATAAAAGTATCAATACCAAGTGACTATTCTGTGGAATGTAATCAGAGACCAAGAAAATATGGCAGAAAGATACAGAAATAGAACCATCAACCTAATTAAAAAGAACTTATAAACAAATGTTGCCTATGCATATTACATTCTATTAACTCCAGAAGGCAGCTTATTTTGGAAGAATACAAATACTGAAAAGAGCAGTGGCAGTCAATTTAAGAGACTGAGACAATTACAAAAACCCCCCAAAAAACCTGGCATAGGAATGAGATTCATTCCTGTCGAGGAACGTACAAAACAGATAGCAAATAAAGCTGTTTACTATTGATAAAATACAGGGGACTGATCAATTTCCTAACGCAGAGTTGATGACTAGACCAACTGATCAGCTTGTCTCCCAGTAGAAAAAGGATTATGATTAGCTGTGGACTGAAATTTGCCCAAGACATTTGTTGTTTAAAAGGTGACTAAATTGTTTGGTTTTGTTCCTAAAATATTATCTTTTTATGTATTGTCATTGACTCCACAGTACACACCACCTCCAAGTTTCATTTAATTACTACAAATGGGTTGACCTTTGTGCTTGAAAAACTGGCAGGGTCCAAATGAAGTTCAGATGTAACCTCACCTGAAAGGATTTTCCCAAAAGAGGTTAACTTGCATAAAACCCAGCATTTCAATCAAACCTTTGCTTCCGGTTGCAGAGATGACGAATGATTTTATACTTCACTTTCAATGCATATCCAGCATAGTTCTCTGCTTCAACAGCAGGGGAGAAGAAAAACTGTTACTTCACACATCCAGCAGAGCTCTCTGCTTAAACGGCAGGGGAGAAGAAAAAAGGGTTCGCACTCACAAAGCGGGGAGTAGCTGGCTTGTTACGGCGGTTACTACTCCAAACCAAATGTACCTGATACTTCACTCTCGACGCATATCCAGCATGGCTCTCTGCTTCAACGGCATGGGAGAAAGACTGATACATCACGAATTTCCAGCATAGCTCTCTGCTTCAACGGCAGGGGAAAAGAAAAACTGATACTTCACGCATATCCAGCATAACTTCAACGGCAGGGGAGAAGAAAAAAGGATTCACACTCACAAAGCGGGGAGTAGCTGGCTTGTTACGGCGGTTACTACCCCAAACCAAATGTGCCTGATACTTCACTTTCGATGCATATCCAGCATAGCTCTCTGCTTCAACGGCAGGGGAGAAGAAAAAAACTGATACCTCACGCATATTCAGCATAGCTCCCTGCTTCAACGGCAGGGGAGAAGATAAACAACCAATAAGGGCTGTATAACATAATCTGGGTAAAAACAAATAAGCATGGGTGTAGCTTGCTTATTGCGGCGGTTACTACCCCTACTACCTCTAACTAATCAAGCTAGATATTTCACTTGGATGAAGCTCCATCACCGCTCTCTACATTAATGGCGGGGGTGGAAGGGAATTAGAACCAAGAGCTAAGAGAAACAGATAAGTATGAGAGAAAAAATGAGGGAAGCTTGCTGGGCAGACTGGATGGGCCATTTGGTCTTCTTCTGCCGTCATTTCTATGTTTCTATGGGTGACTCATGAGTTCAAAGTTCACCATAATCCTAGTTTTGCTATGCTGTGCTTGGATAAAGCTCCTTTTTGCAGGAAACAACACCTTGTTTTCTGCTTTTAATTAGCTTTTTAATATCATCTGAATTCTTTGTAACCTCTGCCTTCAGAAATGTATTAACCTTTCCTTGAGTGTTTCAATATCTGGGAAGATATCAAACAATAACCTCATTACGACAGCTAAAAAAAAAAAAAAAAAGTCACATGCATTCTTTTCTCTTATATGTAAGTATGGGCTTATTTGCTCCTTCAGTACATCCAAGGAAGGAGAAGCCAGAAAGAGGACAGATCTTAGCCACAATGAACTCCATCTTATCAGTAAGAACTACTAATTCCACCTCTGCCATGGACTGAAGGGAGTAATGTAACCTATTTAGGCCTGCATTTTTTAGGGAGTGGGTGGGTAGGGATCCCGCCAAATTTTTCTTAATTCAGACAATGCTACTTGACGTTCTTTGCTTTGGGACTTGGTTGTAGAAGCCGTCCTGTGCTTTTTTCCTTGTATCTGTGTGTCAGTACTTCAAACCATGGAAGTCAGGGCCCATGTTGGTTGTCATCTGTATCTAATTCTGCTTATTCCTCCCCACTCCCACTGAAGTGGGGAGTGATGCTGCAGTTTCTTCAAAAATATCAAGGCTATTTGTTGAGGGCAATAATCCACATGCCTTCTATTAAGGGTAGTATTTATCCCATGCCCCTCTGAATTTGTTGACAGTTTTCATCTTAACCATCTCCTTTGGAAGGGCAATCGAAGCATCAACCTACACTCTCCATGAGGAAATATTTCCTGACATTGGCACTGAGTCGTCTCCCCTGGAGTTTCATTTCATGACCCCTAGCTCTACTGTTTCCTTTCTGAAAGAAAGATTTGAAGTCTGTGTTTCATTAAAACATTTCAGATATCTAAAGGTCTGTATCATATCTCCCCTGCACCTCCTTTCTTCCAAGGTATACATATTTAGATCCTTCAGCCTCACCTCATAAGCCTTCAATTTGATCACCCCTCTCTGGACTGCCTCCATCCTGTCTCCATTCGTTTTAAGATATGGTCTCCAGAATTGAATACAGTACTCCAGGCGAGGCCTCACTAAGGACCAGTACAAGGGCATTATCACTTTTTTCCTGCTGGTTATTCCTCTCTCTGTGCAGCCTGGCATTCTTCTGGCTTTAGCTATTGCCGTGTCACATTGCTTTGCCATTTTCAGATCACCAGGTACTATTACCCCAAGATCTCTCGCTTGGTCCTGCACATCAGTGTTTTATTCCCCATCATATACAGCTCTTTTGGATTACCACACCCCAGATGCATGACTCGGCACTTTTTGGCATTGACTTCCAGCTGCCAAACCTTTGACCACTTTTCAAGCTTTTTTAAATCACTTTTCATTCTCTCTATTCCTTCAGGCATGTCCACTTTGCTGCAGATCTTAGTATCATCCGCAAAATGACAAACCTTACCTTCTATCCCTTCCGCTATGTCACTCACAAAGATGCTGAATAGAACTGGTCCCCAAACTGATCTCTGTGGCATTCCGCTTAACATGGTTCTCTTCAGAGTAAGATCCATTTACCATTACATGGCTATGTACTATCAGTCAACCATACTACTATCTTGGCGCCCACTCCCAAACTTCCCATTTTATTCATAAACCTCTTATATGGAACCATATCAAAAGCTTTGCTGAAATCGAAGCAGATCACAAAGAGCGCTATTCTTTGATTCAATTCTCTAGTCATCCAGTCCAAAAAATCAATGATTGGTCTGCAAGGACCCTCCCCTGATGAATCCATGCTGCCTCATGTCCAGCAAGTCATCTGACTGAAGATAGTTTTCTCTACTTTCCTTCAGCATGCGTCTCCATTAAGTTTCCCACTACTGGGGTGAGGCTAACTGGCCTGCAGTTTCCAGCCTCCTCTATGCTACCACCCTTGTAAAAACGGACCTCTAATCTCGCACCACTTCTCCCGTTTCCAGGGATCTATTGAACAGGTCTCTCAGTAGACCCGCCAGCACATCTCTGAGCTCCCTCAGTATCCTGGGATATACCTCATCCAGCCCCATGGCCTTGTCTACTTTTATTTTACTTAGCTCATCCCATACATTCTCTTCTGTAAATGGAATTTCATCTACCCCATCCTCATCAACGGTCGACAAACAGCAACAGTCTTTCTCCAGAGTCGTCTTTAGTGAATACGAACTCAAGTATTTGTTTAATATTTCTGCCATTTCTTAGTCTCTCTTCACACATTGCCCCTTGTTACCTTTCAATTTCACTGTAACACTTCAGGCCTTCCTTCTTTCTCTAATAAAGCTGAAAAATCTTTTGTTACTTCGATTTACCTCTCTGGCAATCCTTTCTTCTGCTTGATCTTTCACTTTCCTGATTACTTTTTTTTTGTCTCCCTCATCTTCATCAGATATTCTTTCCTGTGTTCCTCTTTTTGGGATCCTTGTTTGAGAACCAGATTTCTTTTTCCTCTTACTCATGTTTACTTTTCTAACATATAGATTTGTTGTTTTTGTAACTCTTCCTTTTAATATAGCCCACTGTTATTCTACTTTATCCATTTTTTTCTAGTCTTCCAGTTCTTCTTTCAGGTATATCCCCATTTTGACAAAGTCTGTATTTGTTAAGTTCAAGACTCGGGCCTTCTCTATATCCAATTTGTGATATCAAACCATACAGTCTGGTGCTCAGGTGGGCACCTACCTGGACATTAGAGACGTTATCCCCATTATTGAGCATCACACCCTCCCTCGTGGGTTCCATTATCATTTGCTTGAACAGAGACCCTTGAAGGACATCCAGTATCTCCCTACTTCTTGTATATTCTGGAGAAGGGATACTGCAGTCCATATCCAGCAGATTAAAACTTCTAACAAGCAACGCTTCTCCCTTCTTTCCCACCTTTTGTATGTCTTCGATCAAATTTCTCTGTCCTGCTCTGGTTGAGACGGAGGCTTGTAGATCACACCAGTAAAAATGGAAGCACCATCTTTTTTTTTTTTTATTAAGAAGTTCCATAATGCTTCTTCTCTACCCCACGTGCCTTGCAATTCAGTTGCTTGGTTATTGTTTTTGACATAAAGAGCTACTTTTCCCCCTTTTCTATCTTCTCTGACCTTCCTAAACTAGTTATAGCCTGGGAAGGCCGTATACTAATCATGAGAATCAGTGAACCATGTCTCCGTAACAGCAACAGCCAAGTCTGCCTCCATCAATACTTCCTGAAATTCCTGGGGTTGACCTAACAATTTCACTGGCTACCTCCTACCACCTCAGCTCTCTAGTTTAAATGTCTGATAATGTAATATCTGAATTTCTCACTTAGCATCCTCTTTCCTGCTATTATATATATTGGCAGGAAAGAGGATGCTAAGTGAGAAATTCAGATATTAAACTATATATATATATATATATATATATATATATATATATATATTTAATGTAATATATAATGATATATATATATATCATTATATATTACATATATCTACCTTATAAATGGGCTCTGACCGACGGCCCGCAAATGCGCAGTAGAGAGCAGCTCTACCGCGCATGTGCGGGCCAGCACGTTGGTCAGAGCCGTGCGTGCCCGAAACAAAAAACATGGCGGTGGGGCCGCAGGAGCGGCGGCGGCCGCGAAGAAGGAGCGGGAGGAGGAGCAGAGGCGCCGCGCGCGAGTGACACCCCCCCCCGAGATCTGCCGGCAGGAGAAGCAGCGCTGCGCACACGCGGAAAGCAGCGGCACCGCGCGCGAGTGGCACCCCCCCCCCCCCCCCGAGATCTGCCGGTAGGAGCGGCAGGAGAAGCAGCGCCGCGGGCACGCGGAAAGCAGCAGCGCCGTGCGGCGAGTGACAAACCCCCCCCCCCCCCCCCCCGAGATCTGCCGGCAGGAGCGGCAGGAGAAGCAGCGCCGCGCACGCGCGCGAGTGACACCCCCCCCCCCCCGAGATCTGCCGGCAGGAGCGGGAGGAGAAGGTGGTGAGAGGGAAGGTGAGAGAGAGGGAGGGAGGTGACAGAGGGAGGGAGGAGAGAGGGAGGGAAGGTGAGAGAAAGGGAGGTGAGAGAGAGAGGGAGGGAGGAGGGAGAGAGAGTGAAGGAGGAGGGAGAATGAGGGGGAGGGAGTGGGAAGGAAAGGGACCGAGCCCGTTGTTACGGGCTTAACGGCTAGTATATATATATAATGTGATATATATATATATATATATATATATATATATATATATATATATATATATATATATCTCCTTGCCATATAAACTGTTATTGCTCTAGTCACAGTCCCAGCCCTCCAATATATCCAAAACTACTTTATTTATACCATGTTTTGAGCCAGGAATTGAAATTATCTATATAGCATAGCCTTTCCTTTCCCTTTTGACAGAGAAAGCAGTGATTCATCATTTGAAGGATATTTTAATGATGATTCAGACTTTCTTCCAGAGGGCGATGACTGCTCTGAACCTAAGATCGCATTTCTATTAAAAGTTCAACCATCAGTAATAGGAAGGAGCTGATGGTGCCAGCAGTAAACTCCTCCAGTGGTACAGGGAAAAAGGAGCATCCTGTAGCTGAAGCGTAGTACAGGCAGACCTAGGGCTTCAAGGTCCAGGGAACCACAGCTCAGAGACGACGGATTTTGGTAAAAAAGCTCCATAGCAGATGTGTAGCAAAATAGTGGCTAAAGACAATGTACATGAACAAGATGGGCCAACACAAGCAAGCCAGAGGGGCAATAATGCAGAAACATTTTCCCTATTTATTTCTATTTTGTCATAACTGAGAGAAACAAACAGGGAAGGCAGAGTATAAGTTCAGGGACTGGAATAAAAGTCATCCTGATAACATAAAAATATGGAAGCAGCTAAATGATACTGAACTGAAGGTATACATAGGCCTCTTCATTTTGGGTGCTTTTTTCATGAAGGCCATGAAACCTGTTGTGGTTTCTATGCACAGCGCATCCTTTTGTACCAAAATGAGTCTGAAACATTCGCAATAGATAGCAATACATATCTATTTTGATAATAAAGCAAATTTGCTTACCACAGCCTGTTTTTTGTAGATAGCAGGATGAATTAGTGATTTTTTTCTGGGTGACGTCGTCCGACGGCACGGGGTGGAGCTCTCTCTCCAAGTTAACACAGCTTTCCTCTCCTGAGCATTTGTGGTCTTTCCTGCGTGATTCTCTGAATTTCCTCAGTTCGTATTAAAGTGACTAGAAGGTGTGTATGGTAGAATGGCTGTCCAGGAAGGATAGTGGGTACGCATTGCTAATTCATCCTATCTATGGAAAACATCCTTTACAGTAAGAAAACTTGCTTTTTTTCTGTTAATAAGCAGGCTGAATATTCCATGTTTTCTGGAACTCCCAAGCAAAGGGTTACTGTGAAATTGTGACATGTGCTTCTTAGCATTTGCTTTTTTTTTTTTTTTTAGACTGCTGTACCCATTGAACTGTTGAAGGCTGATAGCTGGGCTACACAACAGTGGGTTGTGAAGGTATGAACTAATGACCATTGTTGCAGCTTTGCAAACGTCTTCAACAGGTACTTCATGAAGGTGAACAAAAGAAGAGGCAGTTGCTCGTACCTGATGTGCTTTTACTGGATTTGAAAGCTGTGAATTATCATTATAGCAGAATTGAATGCATTATGTAATCCAGTTGGACAAGTTTCTTTTCATTAACATTGTTCCTAAAGAGTTAGGATTAGAAGAGATGAACAGTTGAGATGTCTGTCTGTGATCTTGGGTTCGGCATTTATAATATGCCAATGCTTGTTTGTATCCCAAAACGTTTAGAGCTTTCTCCCTTTCATTCTTGTGTGGTTTAGAGAAAAACGAAGGAAGAGTGATAGACCGGTTTAAGTGAAAAGTAGGCACTATTTTTGGAAGGAAACTTGAATGGGTCTGAATTACTACCTTTTCATGGAAAAACTGTAAATAGGATGAAAAATGTACCAATGCTTGAAGTTCACTTACTCGTCTTGTTGACGTGACCACTACCAAGAATAGAACTTTCCAAGTCAAGACACAGACTCCAAGGGTTCAAAGGAGGAAGTAATCAATTTGGATAACATGTCAATGTCCCATGGCACTGAAGGTTTAAGTATAGGAAGTTGAAGTCGAAAGAAGCCTTTCATGAAACGAGAGATGAGTGGATGTGTCAAAATAAATGGTCCTTTTATCCTGTTGTGATATGCTGCAATAGGACTCAGTGCACTCTGACTGAAGAAGTTGCCAGACCTGAATGAGATAACGCATGAAGATGTTAGTAGTTTTTCAGGTTCACAAGTGTAAGGGTCGATGCCATTAGAACTGCACCAAATGTAGTAGTGGCACCACTTGAAGGAATAGTTTTGGCGGGTGGACGTTTTTCTGGCAGAAACCAGGATGTCTGAAATTCACTTTGGTAAATTGAATTTTGTTAAAACCTTCCATTCAACATCCATGTCATTAGGTGTAGGAAAGAATGGAATAGATGAAGAAGAGATCCCCTCTCCTGCGTTAGGAGATCTGGGTTGTCTTTTAGGGAATATTGGAGCTTGCACTGAAAGTTGTACGAGATATGTGCACCAAAGTTGCCTTAGCTATGCTGGAGCGATCAGAATCATTCATATTTTGTTGTGCAATTACAGGAATTGAGAGATAGGCATAGGCTAGTCCCATGGACTACGAAAAGAACGCATCCTGAGTTTCCCTGCTTGGACTTGGATGAAGGGAACAGAATTTGTTCACTTTTTTGTTGTGTTCTGATGCCAACAAGTCTATTCAAGGGAGGCACCAGTGATGAAATAAGTCGATCGCTACTTGCTGTTTGTGGGTGAAAAATTATGCGAAGTCTGCCTGAATTTGTATTCGCTATTCCCGGCAGGTAGGATGCTTGTAGTACCAATATCTGGCGTACTGTTGAATAAGATGAAGTTGAAGATAAAGAGATCGTAATCGCTGGGCTCTATTGATGGGAAGGAAAGCCTTTAAAAGGTCTGTTTATCTTTGCTCCAATGAACTGTAGAAACTGAGTCAGCGCAAATATTGATTTTTCGTAATTTATTAGAAATCCCAATTTTTCAAGGCATTGAATGCTATCCCTGAAGTTGTTCCTCAGATTGTCTGTGATAAGAGACACTATGAGCCATTCGTCTAGATATGAGAATACTCTTATTCCTCCCCTTCATAGGTGAGCCACAGTCATTGCTAGGCACTTCATGAAGACTCTCAGGGCAGAGGAGAGTACAAATGGGAGTACCATGTATTGGTAGTGATCTGGTTCTATCTTGAAGCAGAGATAGGGCCAACAAGATCGGTGGATTGATGTGAGTATAAGCATTCTTGAGATTGAGGGAACACATCCAATCATTGGGCTGTATGAATGATAGAATTGATTTTAGGGATGTCATTTTGAATTTTTCCTTGTGCAAATGTTTTTTGAGAAAATAGAGGTCTAAAATTGAACGGAGGCTCTCTGTTTTCTTTGGAATGAGAAAATACTGGGAGTAGTAACCTGTGTTGTATTTAGGTGGTGGTATCTTTGCAAACTGCATTCTGCACAAGTAGTTTTTTAGCCTCTTGGGTTAACAAAACTTGTTGGGAGGTACTACTAAATAGGGAATAGAGGGGAATTGTTTGAAATCCAGTTGGAAATCCAGTTGGTAACATGGTGAATTATATCCATAGCCATTTGTTTGGTGTTATGTTGGTCCAGGCAAAAAAAAAAAACCATATGTCCACACCCTAACTTTTTTGGGAGACTGGAAAGGCGGTTATGCGGGGAGAAATTATTGCCTTAAGTAAAAGAAAAGTGCATAAACCAAAATATTCTCCAGCTGGAGGCTAGGCTGAAGGCTGCCAAGGAGACTCTGATTCGTAAACCCTATAAAAGAGAATAAGACTGATTTTCATGCAATTTTAGAAAGTTTAAATGTTTATTTACTTTGAAGAGCACAGCTATCTTTACAGGTCTCTGAGCACAATTTCTTCAGATTTGGGAATACAGCAGGGAAGTACTTAGCCAATATGGTTCGCACAGCTCGGGGTAAAACTGTCACTGACTGTATGAAAACCGTGCAGGGGAAATTGGTCACTACGAAATCAAAGATTTGCAAGGTGTTTTCACGTTTTTTACGAGTCCTTATACACCAATGATGCCCCAGAGGGAGACAGGGAGGTCTTTTTCTCAGATGTTACCTTATCGAAGCTCTCGGAGGTGCACACAGGTTTTTTGAATAGACCAATCTTGAGATTTTAAATGTAATTACTACCAGCAAACCAGGCAAGTCTCCTGGCCCTGAAGGGTTCTCTTATGATTTTTTATAAAGTATTAAAATCGCAGTTAGTGGTTCCCTTGACAGATTTTTACTCTGATGCTCTGATCAAGGGTTCCTTCCCGAAACATTTTAACGTAGCTCATATTACGACATTGGCGAAGCCGGGGAAGGATCCAACGCTCCCATCTTCCTATCTCCCCATCACATGCTTGAATTATGATTTTAAGATTCTAGCTAAAGTTTTAGCAGAATTAGTCATGTGTTACCTTCTCTTATTTTAGGGTATCAAGTGGGATTTGTTAAAGGGTGAATGGCTAGCACGCATATCATTAAATTACTTAGAGCCATGACGATTTGTCAAAAATATCACGAGCCAGCACTAGTTATTAGTTTCGACTCAGAAAAATGCCTTTGACTGAGTGTCATAGCCTTACCTCTTCTCAGTCTTAAAGAGATATGGGTTTCAAGGTAACATTCTCACCTATCTCTCTTCTCTATAAGGACCCTTTGTCCATTATTACTGCTAATGCTATAAGTCTAACAGTGTTAAAATACAATAGGGGATCAGACAGGGCTGTCCTCTCTCTTTTACTATATATCCTCTCCATTGATCCTCTATTGAGAAAATCGATTCTACTTCCACCACAGCAGGTTTTCGTCAGGGATGGAAGTCTTTTAAGGTCACTGCTTTTGCAGATGATGTGCTGATCTTCCTTACCCACCCAGGGAATACTTTGGCTTCTGACTCTGCAAATGACCTTTGGTCAGTTTGCTGGCCTAAAAATTAATCAGGATAAGTTGGAGGCAGTGGATGTATGTAGGAATGTAGAGAGGAATTGGTCTGGCCAGTTTCCGTTGAAATAGGTTGTTAAGGAAATGAAGTATTTAGGAGTTAGGATACCCATTGATCTGCAAAGCCAATATTCAACCATTGCTAACTGGCATGACCAACTTTCTAACCCATTGGAAAACTTTTCCATTGTTTCTCCTGGGTAAAATACATCTGCTTAAGATGATGATCATCCCTAAATGGCTTTATGTCCTACAAATGGTTCCTTTATGGATAACTAAAAGGAACCATAAGGAAATTGATTGGATAATTCAAACTTTTTTATGGACTGGCAGTGGGCATGACTGCCTTTACGGGTCCTCACTAGGCCTTTGAAGCAAGGGGACCTGGGTTGTCCAGATCTTAAATCGGTCCCCACAAAGCAGCCCTGAAGACGGTCTGTCGAAGCCAGAAGGAAAACAGAAGCAAGACAGACCAGTCATCT
The DNA here is from genome assembly GCF_901001135.1 of Rhinatrema bivittatum. NCBI lineage: Eukaryota > Metazoa > Chordata > Amphibia > Gymnophiona > Rhinatrematidae > Rhinatrema > Rhinatrema bivittatum. Next base: position 28,380,623 of record NC_042629.1, read on the forward strand.
TAGCTTGAAGATATTTATTGGCATATATATTTAAACAGATCCCAGCTCTGGCTGAGTTTCAGACAGCGGCTGCGTCAGGGGCTTATTAATGTGCTATGGTGGAGATACTTTCTGCTGTGCAAAATCTTTTGAACAGCACAGTTGAAAACAGCACAATATTTGGAGATGAATCTTGCCAGAAACCTATCTAGTGATAAAGATCAGAAATTACATCTAGCACAATTGATTCATACGGATTTAAAAAAAAAAAAAAAAAAAAAAAAAAAGTACATTTTTTTAAAAACAAGCCCCTGATGTAGCCGTGTGTGAAACTCGGCCAGATTTGGGCTCTGTTTAAATATAGTATTTATTTTTATTTAGAATAATTTATATACAGACATCCGTTTGCACATCGTATCGGTTTACAAGCAACTTGGAACAATTTAGGCATGGGCGTTTACATAGAACAAAAACTATATGATAAATAGGAACAGTAACTATCTGAGTGGCGTATAAGACTAATAAATATCTTCAAGCTATGGAGACTCGTCTGTCTTGCTTCTGTTTGTCAGATCTTAAATTGTACAATTTGGCATGTATACTGCGCTGTTTGGGAGACTGGATATCTGGAATGCACATTTAATACAGTGGTTCGACATCCCTTCCTTAAACAATCTACCCCAAATAGAAACTAAATCACTCTCACCTAATTTAAAGTTGCACCTTTTAGTTCGCTCCTGCAGGAAGGCCTGGTCTTTCTTATGTCAGCTTACTGGCCGTTCTACTACTATACCTTCCCTGTTACAAATTTGTGATAATACTTTATTGCCTTCTGGTTTGGAAAAGTCTGTTTTCTATGGTTGGCACGAAAAAGGCCTTACCAGCATTTACCAATTATTTTCCGGGGCTTCAGGGTCACTGTTCAGCTTTCAGGAATTACAGGAAACATTCCAATTATCCTGGGGTGAATTTTTTGCCTATTTACAAGTGAGGCATTTTATTGGGGCTTCAGATGCACTTCAAGAAACATCTTCCGCTAAGATGCTGAGAGAGGTTGTATTAGGGGACCGAAAGCATAAACCATCGGTGGCTCGCTTTCGTAAGGCCCTCTATGAGATACCACACAATGATACATTACTTTCAATATATCAGAAGTAGCATGACTGGTTGGAGTTTAGTCTCTCCTTTCCAGAGTTTAAGCAATGATTCCTGGATATTCCAAAGTTAACTGAGAATGCAATCTTGCGGGAAACACAATTTAAATTTCTTTGGCAATTCTATTGGACATCCGAGATGGAACTGATGTTGGCAACTATATTCACGCTTTTTGGTCTTGCCCGGGTATCCAGTCTTTTTGGCAACGGGTGGAAGGATTATGTGCTACAATCCTATGGTTTGATATTCCTAGCGACCCAAACAGTTGGCTCTTTGGCAATTTCAATCATGCTGTTACAGAGTATGAGCCGAACACATGTCTACTTTTAAGGAAAATGGGTTTGATTGCCAAGAAAGTCATATTCTCTCATTGGATTAGTAGCTCCAGCCCTCACCCCAATCTTTGGTTTCACAGAATGGTAAAATTCTCTCACTGCGAGGGTTGGCACCCCAAACATTTTCACACTATGATGAACATTTGGAAACCCTTTCATGATTATCTCTCTCCTACCATTCGAATGACTACAGCGGCTGTGTGAAGACTTCCTTTGTCTCCTGTTCCTTTCCTCTGCTCTTTTTTCTTTTCTGTCCTGTTCTTCCCTGTCAATTTTATTTGGGTATGGTCTTCTGAGTTAGGACATATTCCACTGTGACACAGTTTTCCTCATCTCACCTAGATATTAGATTTGAAACAATGTCTCTTTCTGTATGCCTCGTGCAAGGATTGTATTATCTTGATTCAGATATCTATCTCTAGAAGTAATTTTCTCTCTTTTTGGTATACCAGACATTTTGGGGAGGGGGGCGGTTAGGGGATGGGTTTATTGAAGATGTTCAAATTTCTGAAAATAGTGTTTTTGTTCCTTTGGATATTTCCCACTTATATGTTGTGTCCGCCCACCACTTTTTAAAAATTCAATAAATATGATTGAAAAAAAAATAATAGAAGAAAAGAACGGTAATAGACACAAATCATCTCTCTATCAACTCTAATAGCACAGAGCCGTAGTAGGTTTGAGGAAGTGTAACAATACTGGGATTATAAAGAATAATATTAAAGCAATAGAACTGCCGGGTTTATGAACTGAGAGGTACCACTGTGGATTAATCTGGAAAGAGGGAATGGAACATCTATTTATAATGGTGTAATATACAAACTTCCAGCAGATTAAGACGACAGATTTAATGGAGGATATTCATAGGCTTGCTGTGAAAGAGGATGTGCCACTACTAGGGGCTTTCAATTTGCCAGATGTTGCTTGGGACATTCCAGCTGAAGGATCTTCTAGAAGTAGGGAAGACCTGGATTCTCTGCAAGGAGAACTGTTCTGTCAACTTGTAATGGAACCCACACAGGAGGGGGGTTATATATTGGCCAGGTGCTTACCAATGGGGACAGTATTTCTGATGTTGTGGATGATCATATGGGATCCCGTGACCACCAGATGGTGTGGTTCAAAGGAAGCAAGAAAGGCTTGTATCCTAGACTTCAGGAAACCTAACTTTCTTAAAATGAGGGCGTACCTCAAGGAATAGTAAGTTGGATGGGAAAAACTAGGGGGAAGTAAAAGTGAAGAGGACACAACTAAAAGGAGATATAAGGGCAACTAATCTTTTTGTTAGGAAAGTAAATAAAAGGAAGAGGAAAGAGGCCATTATGTTTTTTTTTTTAAGAAGTAATTGAAAAGGTAAGAGAGAAAAGGTGAAGTGGCAATATCTAGAAAAATTAAGAGATGCTGAGAAAGTAGTCAGGAATGCAAAAATTCAAATGGAAGAAAAAATAGCAAATATGGTAAAATTTGGGGGACAAGACTTTTTTTTTAAAAGATATGTTCGTGATAGAAGGAAGTGCAAAAGTGGCATTGTGAGACTCAAAAGGTGAGAAAGAAAAAGCAAAAATACTTAAATATTTCTGTTCAGTGTTCACTGTGGAAGGATCTGGAGCAGAACTACATAAAACGAACACAAATAAGATTGGAAGTGAGTTAAACCAATCGATTTTCTAAAAAGTGCATTCATGAGGCACTAACTAAACAAAGCAGATAAGGCAATGGGGTTGGATGAGATACATATGAGGCCATATATGAACCAAAAAATACCTGATACTTCACTTTCAATGCAAATCCAGCATAGCCCTCTGCTTCAACGGCAGGGGAGGAAATTTTGATAATTCACGCATATCCAGCATCTGCTTCAACGGCAGGGGAGCAAGTCTGATATTTCACTTCAATGCAAAGCCAGCATAGCTCTCTGCTTCAACGGCAGGGAGGAAGTTTTGACACTTCACGCATATCTAGCATAGTCCTCTGCTTCAATGGCAGGGGAGCAAGACTGATACTTCACTTTCAATACATAGCCAGCATGGCTCTCTGCTTCAACGACAGGGGAGAATGAAGAAAGGTTGATCTATATTCAGGCAACAATCAACAAGGACTGAATTACACAGTCTGAATAAACAGATAAGCATGGGTGTAGCTTGCTTATTGCGGTGGTTAATACCCCTAACTAAATTAAGCTATTTCACTTAGATGCAGTTCCAACACTGCTCTCTACATTAAAGGTGGGGTGGAAGGGAAATAGAATAAAAAAAGGTTACTAAGAGCCAAGAGAAACAGATAAGTATGTGAGAGAAAAAAAAAAAGTGCGAAAGCTTGCTGGGCAGACTGGATGGGCCGTTTGGTCTTCTTCTGCTGTCATTTCTATGTTTCTAAGGGAACTTACAGATGACCTGTCTGCTCCACTAGCTGACCTTTTCAATGCTTTAGAATTTAAAGTAGTCCTGAAGAAATGGAAAAGGGCGGATGTGGTTCTTATTCATAAAAGGGAAAGTAAGGAGGAGGCTAGGAACTATAGCCGGTTAGTTTGACCTCTGTGGTGAGAAAACTCCCAGGCCGATACAGTACAGTGTGCTCCGATGGAGCGCAGGGTTAGCTGGCATTTGGACGCGCTAGCTTTACCCCTTATTCAGTAAGGGGTAATAGCGCGTCCAAAATGCGCATCCAACCCCCCCCCCCCCCGAACCTAATAGCACCCGCAACATGCAAATGCATGTTGATGGTCCTATTAGGTATTTGCGTGCGATTCAGAAAGCAAAATGTGCAGCCAAGCCACACATTTTACTTTCAGAAATTAGCGCCTACACAAAGGTAGGCGCTAATTTCTCTGGGGTGCCTGCTTTTCTGTGCACCCTCCGACTTAATATCATGGCGATATTAAGTCGGAGGTCCCAAAAGTTTAAAAAAGTAAAAAAAAAAAAAGAAAAGATGTAAAATGGGCCAGCGGCTGGCGGGTCGAAAACCGGACTGTCAATTTTGCCTGCGTCCGGTTTCCGAACCCGTAGCTATCAGCGGGCTCGAGAACAGACGCCGGCAAAATTGAGCGTCGGCTGTCAAACCCGCTGACAGCCGCCACTTCCGTCAAAAAAGAGGCGCTAGGGACGCACTAGTGTCCCTAGTGCCTCTTTTTACCTCCGGGCCTAATTTAAATAAATTAAATACTGAATCGAGCGTACAGGAGAGTGGCCTGTGCTCGCCCGCTCTCTCGCGATTTTACTGTATCGGCCCGTAATAGAATAGCTGCTAAAATGGAGGATAGTGCAATTTTTGGAATCCAATGGATTGCAAAATCTGAAGCAGTATGGGGTAGATTTTTAAAGTTATGCGCGGGCGTAGATTTGTTCGCGCAACCCGGCGTGAACAAATTTACGCCCGATTTTATAACATGCGCACGCTGCCGCGCGCATGTTATAAAATCCAGAGTTGGCGAGCGCAAGGGGGGTGCACAATTGTGCAACCTATGAGTGCCAAGCCGAGCAGCCTGCCTCCGTTCCCTCCAAGGCTGCTTAGAAATCAGAGCGCCTCAGAGGGAACTATTTTTCTGCACCCCCCACCTTCCCTTACCTAACCCACCCCCAGCCCTAACTAAATCCCCCCCCCCCACCTTTGTTCAGAAAGTTACAACTGCCTGCCATTTCCCAGCCCGGAGGCTGGTTCGGAGGCCATGGTGCCGCCCCCGGAACACCCCCAAATGCCGCGCCACCCCTGACACGCCCCCCAAGCAAAGCCCTGGGACTTGCGCGTGCCGGCGTCTATGCAACATAGGCGCGCAAGTCCCCTGCGCGCGTAAATCTGGCTGGATTTACACGCACAGGGCTTTTAAAATCTGCCTCTAAGGTTTTACCAGATGTAAATCCTGTCAGATTAATCTGATCAATTTCTCTGATTGGGTGATCAGAGAGTTGGATCAAGGGAGAGAGCTAGACGAAATATACTTGGATTTCAGCAAGGCCTTTGACACTTCCATACAGAAGACTTATAAATAAATTGGGAGCCCTTGGTATGGAACCTAGAACAACTGACAGGGTTAGAAACTGGCTGAGTGGGAGGCGACAAAGCATAATGGTAAATAGAGTTCTCTCTGAGGTGGGGAAGGTTAATAGTGGTGTGCCTAAGGGATCGCTCTTTGGAGCAGTACTTTTCAATATTTTTGTGAGCCGCAGAAAGACTGGCACGCATAGGTTGCCGAGATTTGTCTTTTTGCCAATGATACCAAAATCCGTAACAGAGTGGACAGCCAGGAAGGTGTGGAAAACGATCTAGCCAAGCTCGAGGAATGGTCTAAGGTCTGGCAGCTAAGATTTAATGCTAAAAAATGGAGAGTATTTTAGAATACAAAAACCCAAGGGAAAGGTACAGTCTCCTAACCACGAAGCAAGAGTGGGATCTGGGGATGATTATAGCTGATAATATTAAGGTGGCCCAACAGGTGGATAAAACAATGGTAAAATCCAGAAAGATGCCTGGCTGTACAGGGAGAGGAATGGTTAGCAGAAAAAGGGAGGCGGTACTGCCCCTATGTAGGTCCTTGGTGAGACCTCACTTGGAATATGGTGTACAATTCTGGAGACTGCATCTTCAGAAAAATACAAAGAGTATGGAGTCAGTCCAGAGGGTGGCTACTAAAATGGTCAGCAGTCTTCTTTCTAAAGCATATGGGGTAGACAAAGATCTAAACATATACACCCTGGAGGAAAGGGTGTATATATTAAAGGTTTCCATGCACAGGAGGTGAGCCTCTCAACAGAAAGGAGGATCTAAAACAAGGGATCATGCAATGAGGTTGAAAGGGAGTAGACTCAGGAGTAATCTTAGGAAATATTTCTTTACAGAGAGGATGGTGGATACATGGAATAGCCTCCCAGTGGTGAAGGGAGACAAAAACAGTATCTGAATTCAAGGAAGCATGGGATAAATACAGGGGATTTCTAAATAGGTGATGGGAATTATAATGCTAAATTAATTGGTTGGATGGGCAGATTAGATGGGCCATATGGTCTTTTTCTGCTGTCATGTTTCTAATTTACCTACCCCCAATTGAATCAACATATGAAAGGAACTAAACTCCATCACAGATTCACGTGCTAAAATCAAGCCTCTCACATACTTTAACAATTTCAGAGATTTCCAGCTTAAACCTCTAAACTATCTGTAGAAAACCACAAATTTTCCTGCTCAGGTTCTTCCCTAATCATTGCTATTTATCAAATAAAAAACAAGTAACAAGATCTACCATTAAACCTCCCATGCACCCTCTCAACAGAGACTGATCACTCAACAATATTTTCACTATCTGATATAGCTTACTAGGTTTGTTATGGACCAATTTTAACTGATTTGAAAAATAATTCTGTTCAGCCTCTCTCATCTATGATTTTCATGTAGTCAGCAAATCTGATCACTTCACTTGCTCTCTTTTCCAGATTGAGTAATGTAAATACTGCTTCCAGTACAGATCCCTGAAACACTTCACTATTTACCTCTTCTCCATTAGGAAAACTGACAATTAAGTCCTATTTTGTTTCCTTTTAACCAGTTACCAATCCACAGTAAGATCACCTCCTTTCCTATGACTTTTAATTTACTGATATGTCTCTGATAAGGGACTTTATCAAATGCTTTCTGAAAATCCAAAAATACTGTATCAACTTTATCCAATATCTCAATCACGCTCTAAAAGACCTCCCTTTGCTAAATCAGCATTACATTAACTACCCTCCAGTCCTCAGGAACAGATGCAGATTTGAGCAATAGGTCACAGATTACAAGTATCAGGTCTATAATTTCATATGATCTTATTCATGCATGCCTGTTTACATCGTATAATTTGCACAGAAACGTTATGACTGAATGTCTGATACACTGACAATGTGCAGAATCCAGTGTCAAATTACAAATATTTTAATCTGTATTTTACATAATTGTCAGATATCTCAGAAAAACATGTATTTGTAATGTAATATATATAGAAAGGATGCTGGATAGAGATGTGTGAACAATTTCAAGTCGAGCCAGGTGGATTTTAGCGTGGTTAAAGTTTGCTGGTAATTTCAAATTTTTCCTGCTGGATCAGTGGGAAAAGCTAAATTGAATCTGAAATATTTGCTCTGAATCTTTGAAGCTCCAAAGTGAACTCTGATCTACTTTGGATTTCTTGAAAATATGAAGTGGATTTTCAGATTATTTTGGAAATTCTTTAAAATGTTTGTCAAACTAATACATATATTTGAAACTTTTCCAGGTTCCTTGAATTGTTCAATGAAACTATCAGAAAATAGTTCACACATCTCTAATGTTATATTAACAATAACTGAATTTCTGGACTTCTGTGCATTTATATTAGAAACAGAGAATTGTCCTAATGACCTTCTTAATATAATTTGAATTATGCCATGCTATTATTCAAAACTATGCTCAACAAAAATGGTTTTGGCTTAGCTTTTATAAAGAAATGTTTTTAAATGAACATGTACATTTTAATCAACTATTAAAAGCTTTATATTGCTAATAATTAAAACCTCAGACATTGAATCAAGATTCTGCCACCCCATAAAAAGTATAAAAAATGAAACAAACTTGTTAATTTCTAATCTTGTCTGTTGTCTGTCCCTGAAAAGATGAAAAATGAAAGTTTGTTAGTTTGAATATTTCATTGTTGCCAGTTATACACAGGTGGTGCTTATTACAGCTTCAAATGCTTTTATCATATCCGTGCATGCAGAACATGTGAACATAATTGTTACATTTTTCCTTAAAGTTCCTTCTCTATAAATGAGCCTTCTTTTTCACTTTGAAGATTATTTTTTTTCATGTTCCCAATAGTACTTTGTGCGAATTCTGGAAAGAAGTTTATCATTAGCGAGGGAAATGCAACACTTGAACTAGAGTTGACCCTTAGATATTATAAAATATAAACTGATATAGAAGACACATTCCCTTTCCTTCTTGAATGGCATAAGGTGAAGGCTCATCTGGAGAGAGAGATTTACCCTTGGTCATACAAGAGAAACAGCCAATATTTGATCTGCAAAACTCTGTACAGTCATTTGCACTATAAAAACAGTCCTACAAACACTATGGCTTCTGAAAGACTCCATCCATCAACCAGGATAATTAGCTTCTCCTCCACATAGCATCCTGCAAATAGCATACAATTAGCACCAAGACTGCTTTACCATCCTACTCCATCATATGCTGCAGTCTGAATGGAACAGAATCTTCTCTGCTTTTATCAGCAGGACACAACAAACTGCTGGTTACAACATAATAGCCCACCATCACATATGTTTGGAACACTGTTTTAAAGCAAAGCCACTTTTGCAATATGTGATGGCATCAGAAAGGAGAAATTAGTTCTTACCTGATAGTTTCCTTTCCTTGAGTCCAGCCAGATCAGTCGAGATGTATGGGTTATACTCCCCAACCCAGTAGATGGAGACAGAGAATAACAGATACGCTTACATCACCCCTTATAAGATCTGTGCTGAACTCAGCTTGCCAATATTTTATTGTGATGCAGTGCAGAACTGCCGGGGTCAGGAACAGCCCCGGCACCATAGGATGAAGTCAGGTAATACCAGAGGCGGACAGCAGAGGGCGTTGCCGAAGGCAGCAAAAACTACAACTCCCAGGTTCTTAGAACCACCACCTGACCCCGTGGGCAGAGCAAGAGGGGAAACAGGGAGGGAGCAATGAGTTAAACGATAACGAATCAGACATAGCTGAATCGATGGAGTTGGAGGAAGGGGGCGTGCTGGCATGGTGGTAATGGCCAGAAAAGCCTAGCTCCTCAGAACAGGAGGGGGAAGGGATGGAGGTAGGTTCTGGGGGGAGAGGAATCCTCCAGCTCAGCCATGGATACTGAGTAGCCAGGAAGGGGGAGAGTTACAACTCATATCTTAAAGGAGAGTGGGGATGAAGGGCTCTATAGAGCATGTGGGGTAAATGCTTTAAAGAGGGTCTTTGACTTAATAGTAAAACTGGTCAAGCACCAAGCGGGCGGGCTAGGAAACTGAACTAGATGTTTGGGCAGTGAGTTCCCAATAACTGGTGGAGGTGAGGGTGATGAAGTAATGGTAATGAACATTTGAATTGCCTTATAAACTGTTTTGAAGAAAACTGTGTCTTTTGCTTGCGGGGTGGTTTCACCCCTCGCTCCTTCTAAGGAGAACCCTGAAGCCAAACAGAAGCAGGGTCTGCTTAGACCAGGACCTGGGGAGTTACAAGCTCCTGGCCAGTCCAGGGGCGAAGAGGGACTCCCTGAAGACGTAACCAGGAACCCAGAGAAGTGGCAGATCCGGGCAGCGCTGGCGGTGAGCCGTTACACTATGTAATAAGCTAAGATACAAACTCACCAGCCTCAGAACAAAAGGGTTTCCTGGGAAGCAGTATTTAGAGAACAGAACCTTCAGAGCATTCAAAAGGCATGAATCGAACTGTGGCCCACAAAATGTATTATACTTATGTCCTCAAAAGCCTGTACCAAAAACAAAGGCTGAAAACTCTTGGCAGAAAGGGAGGGTTCTGGACTGGTCTGGCTGGACTCGATTATCAGGCAAGAACTAATTTCTTCTTCCTCTTTATCCAACCAGACCCGTCCAGATACATGGAATGTACCCAAGCTAACCCTCAACCAAGCAGGACAATGCCAACCCCTGTTCCAAGATCCCTAAGCCAAAACCTGTCTCTACCCTGGCTTGGACATCAACCAATACTTAAAAAAGGAATGCAAAGAAAACAAAGTCCCGCCTTGCAAATCTAGAGAGAGACCAAAAGCAACTCCTTCAAGATGCTGCTTGCACCCTGGTAGAATGAGCACTTAACCTCTTAAGAAGAGGCAGACTTTTTTCAAAGTAGACGGCGCCTATGACTTCTTTAATCCATGTAGCTATCGATCCCAATTCACCCTTCCTGGGACCACTGAAAAGGACAAAAAGATGACCAGATTTCCTGAAATCATTAGACACTTTCAAATGTATATGTTGTTATGAATGTTTTTAGTGTGATCTAATCTGGGCATTTATGGTAGGATAGCCAATAAATGATTAAATATTTTTTTCACATCCAAACAATGCAGCTGAACATACTCTTCTCCGCACAAATACCTCTGGAAGGAGGGCACACACACTGCCCTGAAAGGTCTACATCCAAAAAAGAAGGTCCAGGCCCCCACCACCCAAACCTTTAAAATGTGTAGAGAGTCCCGCATTAGGGCTGGAGCTTATCCTCACACCCAGCCCAGTTGGTGCCACTTTCCAAAATGGCTGACCTGAATTTGCCTAGCCATGTGACTGGGCAAGGTCCAGGGAGATTCAATTTGTTTTCCATCAGTTAGGACAGTAGCCAAGAGCTCAAAGAGAATTTTTCCATAATAGATCCTTGAATTTTGGAACCTGCACCAAGGGAGTTAAGGTTGGAGCCAAATTATTTGGCCCTTCAGAAGAAGGTGAAATACCGGTTATTTCCATGCTAAGGCCGAAGGTAATAAGTAGCAGCATTCACTGGTATGATTTTCCTTTTAGGTTATTTAGATTTCTTGTTTTTAATTTGTATATTTTTAGAATTTTTTTGAAGTATTTAATTATTTTTATTGTATTATGATTTGTTTTAAATTGTTGTACACCACATCAGCCAGGATTGTCCCCGAGTATGCAGTTAATAGAATGATTAAATAAATACTATTAGTAATTTGTAAACCTATCATTAAAATCAGCTTTGGCTACCTTCCAATCTTAAGGTACTAATGTAATGCCAATTTTTAGAAAGGGGTACGGGGTGATCCAGAAAATTACAGACCAGTGACCTGGACATCAATGCTGGACAAAATGGTTGAATCTATTAAAAAGTACAAAATTACTGAACATATAGATAGTCATAGTTTAATGGGACAAAGTCAATATGGATTTAGCCTCTTCGATCTGCTACATTTTTTTGAAGGCGTGGATAAACGTGGATAAAGGTGGGCCAGTTGAAAAAGTGTATCTGGATATTCAGAAAGTGTCTGACAAAATACCTCATGAGAGACTCTTGAGAAAATTATCAAGTCATGGGAAAGGAGGCAATGTTCTATTAGGGCTAAATGGTCAATTTTCTCAATGGAGAAAAGGCAACTAGTGGCATGCCCCAGGGATCTGTACTGGGACACAGCTTTTTTTTCAAATTAAATTTTGTATTAATCATGGAGTATAATACAAAATAGCAATCTGTAACATTGTAATAAACCAAATATACAATCAACCATGACATGTTTTCCATTATAACCCCCCCTCCCCCTAAATGACAATAAACTTGTTCAATCAGTTGAACAGACAGTCACTGAGACAGATGGAATAAGTCAATGTGGTTCCCACCCTACTATATTTTGACACCTTATCCTTTCGAATCACAGTAAGGTAACTCATATTGGTGTAGATTTTCTACTCTGCGAGCACTTCCCAGCACGCACACATGGACGCACGCATGATACAAAATCCATAGGCCACACGCACATGCGTGGCGGACTTTTGCAATTTCCACACAGCGACGCATTCCAGCTTTTTCCAGTTCCCTCCCATTCTGCTCCAATTAAGGAACAGACTGGGAGGGAACTTCCCTCACCCCTTACCTAATCTCCCTTCCCCTCTCCTCCTCACCCCCTAAACCCTACCTTTTTCTTTTTTTTCCCTTGGTTTCACAACTTACTTCAGCTCCCGAGCTGAAGTAAGTTGCGTGCGCCGGCAGCCGGGTCTTTGGGAGATTGATCAATGCTGCTGTCCCGGCCCACCCCCCAGCCTGCTCCTTCAAAGAGGCCTGGTACTTATTCGTGTACCGGTTAGCCTGACTTCAGTGCCAGGAAAAATAGTGGAAAGTGTTCTAAACATCAAAATCACAGAACATATAGAAAGACATGGTTTAATGGAACAAAGTCAGCATGGCTTTACCCAGGGCAAGTCTTGCCTCACAAATCTGCTTCACTTTTTTGAAGGAGTTAATAAACATGTGGATAAAGGTGAACCGGTAGATATAGTGTACTTGGATTTTCAGAAGGCGTTTGACAAAGTTCCTCATGAGAGGCTTCTAGGAAAAGTAAAAAGTCATGGGATAGGTGGCGATGTCCTTTCGTGGATTGCAAACTGGCTAAAAGACAGGAAACAGAGAGTAGGATTGAATGGGCAATTTTCTCAGTGGAAGGGAGTGGACAGTGGAGTGCCTCAGGGATCTGTATTGGGACCCTTACTGTTCAATATATTTATAAATGATCTGGAAAGAAATACGACGAGTAAGATAATCAAATTTGCAGATGACACAAAATTGTTCAGAGTAGTTAAATCACAAGCAGATTGTGATAAATTGCAGGAAGACCTTGTGAGACTGGAAAATTGGGCATCCAAATGGCAGATGAAATTTAATGTGGATAAGTGCAAGGTGATGCATATAGGGAAAAATAACCCATGCTATAATTACACAATGTTGGGTTCCATATTAGGTGCTACAACCCAAGAAAGAGATCTAGGTGTCATAGTGGATAACACATTGAAATCGTCGGTGCAGTGTGCTGCGGCAGTCAAAAAAGCAAACAGAATGTTGGGAATTATTAGAAAAGGAATGATGAATAAAATGGAAAATGTCATAATGCCTCTGTATCGCTCCATGGTGAGACCGCACCTTGAATACTGTGTACAATTCTGGTCGCCGCATCTCAAAAAAGATATAATTGCGATGGAGAAGGTACAGAGAAGGGCTACCAAAATGATAAGGGGAATGGAACAACTCCCCTATGAGGAAAGACTAAAGAGGTTAGGACTTTTCAGCTTGGAGAAGAGACGACTGAGGGGGGATATGATAGAGGTGTTTAAAATCATGAGAGGTCTAGAACGGGTAGATGTGAATCGGTTATTTACTCTTTCGGATAGTAGAAAGACTAGGGGGCACTCCATGAAGTTAGCATGGGGCACATTTAAAACTAATCGGAGAAAGTTCTTTTTTACTCAACGCACAATTAAACTCTGGAATTTGTTGCCAGAGAATGTGGTTCGTGCAGTTAGTATAGCTGTGTTTAAAAAAAGGATTGGATAAGTTCTTGGAGGAGAAGTCCATTACCTGCTATTAAGTTCACTTAGAGAATAGCCACTGCCATTAGCAATGGTTACATGGAATAGACTTAGTTTTTGGGTATTTGCCAGGTTCTTATGGCCTGGATTGGCCACTGTTGGAAACAGGATGCTGGGCTTGATGGACCCTTGGTCTGACCCAGTATGGCATTTTCTTATGTTCTTATTTTTGCGCGTGGTCAGACCTCTTCGAAAATTGGCCCGGCCACGCGTGTAAACGCCGGGATTTATGTGCGCGGGCCGTTTAAAATCTACCCTATAATGTATAGTCCATAATCTACATACCACAAGTCGTAATATAGGTGGTTCTGGACACTTCCAGTGCGCCGCCAGTTCACAGCGAGCTGCACACAGAACATGGTTAATCAAAAGCTTAATTTCCACTGACCAGCAATCCAGGTATTGTGATGATAAAAAGATCTTAAGAGTCCCATGTGATTAGAATAGAAACCATATTCTCAACCATTGTCCCAATACTCGGACAAGTCCACTACATATGAAAAAACTTTCCTTCATCGTTACATTGCCGCCAGCATGCAGATGGATAATTCAGGTAAATCTTAAGGATTTTATCAGGCATGAGGTACCTTCTACACATTAATTTGTAATTTAATTCGATTATTGCTGAAGATATGGAACTTTTAGCCATTACCATATAACAATCCTCCCACACTTGAATATCCAGTTCTTCCCCCAATCCTTTTCCTATTCATTTACATGCCTTGTCTTATCTCCTAACGGAGGCACTAGTAATTTATACATTTTACAAAGCAATTCTCTATGAACATTTTGTTTTAAACACGTCCTCAAAGTCAGAAAGTGTTCTAGCAACCTGACTCCTAATCTGCTTTTGTGATAAACAGTGAACTAGTTACAAATATCTTAAGTGTTCAGTTATTGGTAACCTAAATTTTTTCTAATAAATCATCAAAACTAAATTTGTTTTGGGGAAAGGAGTTGCCCACAATACCATCCGATTCTGTTTGAAATATATAGAAGCGTCTGATGTGCGTACTTCTTCTACATAAATGCACACTGGCATTAACGGTGAATACTCAGTGTGTCCTTTTAATCTAAACTTGTATTTAGTCTATATCGTGAAAGTTAATGCTATAAAGATATTATCTATTTTATGGAACATGCCCACAATATGGAGTCCAAACAGTCCTGAGACAGCCCATTTGCTCATTGTGTACCCACTGTTTAATCTTGCTCTTTGGGAACCAATGATACACAGCCCTCAATTCGCAGCTGCATAGTAATGCTGAAAATCAGGAACTGCCAACCCTCCCCCTTAGTTTTTTCCCTACACAGAATCCATCTTTGGAGGTCTTTTTCGCCTTATATACTGAAACAGTCTTATGTAAATGTTTCAAAAACCCCATCTGGCATTTAAGTAGTCAAGGTTTGAAAGAAATAAAGCTATCTGGGCAGAAATCATTTTGATCATTGCTATTCAGCTTACCTCCAACTCTTTCGTAGTTTTTTCCATTAAAGGTAGATAACTGAAATTAGTTTTTGCCAATCAGCTCCCAATTAAACTCCTAAATACCTAATACTTCCCTTAGCCCACTTGAAAGAAAATACATCTCTTATTTGAGATATGAGTCTTCCAATGTTCTGATTTCCCTATATTCACTTTGAATCCAGAGACTGAGCTGAACTCGTTCAATTCCTTAAACACAACAGGTAAAAACAAAAAAGGGTCCTCACTTGTAAACAAGATATCATCCACAAATAATGAGATCTTAAACTGAGACTTGGCAACAGCTATTCCACGTATGTCCCCATTTTGTATGATTTTTCCTGCAAAAGGCCACATGAGCAAAGCAAATAATGGTGATAATGGACATCCTTGTCTTGTCCCTCTTCCCAACTCAAATATAGAGGAGTAAGTACCATTCAATTTAATACATGCTTTGGGGGAGGAGTACATTGCCAGCAGCCATTTTTTAAATTTAGGGTCCAAGCCAACCTTACCCAATACTTTAAACATAAATGTCCAATGAACGTGGCCAAATACCTTCTTGGTATCAACTGCTAGCATCACTGATAGTTTCTTCCTTTCTTTTGCCATCCTAATCAAATTTATTATTTTACGAATATTGTCCGATGCCTGTATCCCTGGAATAAAGCCAGATTGATCAACATGGACCAAATCTGGTAACACCTTATTCAAACGTGAAGCCAGTATCGTTGCTACTAGTTTCAAATCTATGTTTAAAAGTGAGATTGGTCTAAAAGAACTACATAAAGTAGCATCCTTACCTGGCTTAGGTAGAATGGCAATACCTGCTAAGTGCATGGACCTCGGTAATAAATCATTTATCAATATTGAGTTATATAATTTCTGAAGATATGGAACTAATACGTCCTTAATTTTTTATAAAACTATCCTGTGTAACCATCTAACCCCAGAGATTTAGCTTTAGAGATGAGACTGCGATATCTATTTCCATACTTGTTATATTCCTATCTAACACCAGGGCTACTTCCGGAGATACACTTGGGATGGTAATTTCTCCTAGATAACTGTCAATATCTTCTTCAATAATGTTACTTTCAGCCATATACAATTCCTAATAGAACTGTATACACCACTGTCTGATTTGATCATTATCGTATAAAACAGCCCCTGCTATAGCTTTTATTTTCAAAATCTGGTTTTGAATAGCTTGTCATTTTATTTGCCACGCTAGTAATTTACTGGATTTCCCTATTCATGATAATCCTGGTGATTAATGTCTATTTTATACTGAATCTCCTCACATGTAATGGCATGCAATCTCATCTAGTTCTCTGAGTACTTTAGTACTCCTACTTCTCTGATGACAAAACTGATAATGCCACAAAATCTAATTTTTGTTTCTTGACAGCTGCAACTTTGGCTATCATTTGACCAAGCAGAACCACCTTAAAGCTATCCTACAATGTCTGCTGAGAAACCTCTCCATTATCATTGAAATGAAAATGCTCCCTTGTGTCTTTGTAGATAACTGTGAATCATGTAATAAAGAATCGCTTAATTTCCAATATTTTTGAAATACTGGCAGGCTGAGGTCACCTCAGAGTTATATATATCCTGTGGACATCAGCTTGCTCCATCTCCATCTGCTGTCAGGGGAGCATAAATCCATTGGCCCCGAGTCCATCTGTCTAGTTTGTGATGAAATGCTGGTTTTGGATACACAAGTATTGTGGTAAGCAGCAAAATGACATTTATTTTGCAATAAATCAGACCTATCTGAAAATTACAAGTAAAATTCTCTTTCAATTTTGAAAGCTGAATCAGGTGGTTTCTATTGTGACACATCGTAGCCAATCACAGCACATAAATTAATATCCACTAACATCAGAGTAGAGACTCTTGATACAATGCCAGAATTGTGCTGGGATAGAAAGCATGGGCCAAACATCAGAATCCTTACTTCTATGGGCAACAGTTGAAAAGAGCTAAGATTCTTACTAGTTTACTTACTTCTTGCGACGACGTCCATATAACTCACGGCGCAATTCCCTTGAAATGGGCTTCAGATGCATAAAGTTACAGAACCCGCCTCGCGTGCACTCCCTGAGGAATAAAACACACACATTAACCAAAAGGAAGTGTATGGGTATACATCTAGCAAGGAAGGGTAGGTTATGTGGGGGATACATGCTCAATATATGAGAACAGCAATATACCAGAACAGTCTGTGAATAAGTTATCAATCTACAACAGACTTTTTTCAGTGACCACTGCCTGTGGAAAAATTATCTGGAAGAGCATGCTGTACACTTTGACAGCATAAAGTATGGCACATGAACTCCCAGATATGCCATTCTTACATACAACTTAACAATGCCCTTTTGTAGATGTGGTCTCCATAACTGCTCACAGTATTCAAGGGGGGTCTTATCAGAGACCTCTATAGAGGTAATACTACTTTCCTCTTCCAACCAATGACAACTTTCTCTCTGCACCCAAGTATATTATTGGCTCTCCCAAATGATTTGTCACATTAACCAGTTACACTGAATTCATTCTAGTTCTTTTCCCTGTTTTCTAGTTTTTCTCCACTAAAACAGTATTTGGTTCTTGGATATTGGTATCCCAAATGAACGATTTTGCACTGTTTTAGATTAAAGTGCAGTTGGCAAACCCTTAACCATTTTTTCAGATTTTTAAAGCTGTTTTTCATTTTCTCGATCTACTCTGTCTTCTCTGTTGCAGATGATTAAAGAGAAACGTGATTGCAGAATTAAACCGTATGGCTTATCGTCTGCCCATTTAATTACTTTTTACAATTCCCATCACTTCCTCAAAGATCCTGTGTTTACCCCAAGCTTTCTGGAATTCAGACAATGGAGTCTCCACTACCTCCATTGGGAGGCTGTTCCATGCATCCACTATCAAGATCTGCATATGTTTTCAAAAAGCGATTGAAAACATGATAGGTTTGCTGGAACATTCCCTTAGCAATTAAGTAACTTGTTTAAATTGGTAAACAGACTGTATTTAGCCCCTTGAACAGTAAGACTTTTGTGTTAAAGGCTGTTTTCAAAAGCAGTACCCAGCACAGGAGGCTTAAGTTTTTGTATTTTATAGTATTGTTTTGTTGTACTGTTTTTCTGTTTTCTGTTCTGTACTGTTTTATGTTGAGGTCAATATTCAAAGTGATTTAGCGCTATTTAGCTGGATAATTGGGACTTATCCATATAATTCCCTTATACAGCTAAAAAGGTAGGCGCATAAAAAGTAGGCATGTAGTGGGCAGATTGGGGCGGAGTGAGTTAGCCGTACAACTTATGCGGCTAACTGCCGATATTTGGACTTAGCTGCACAAGTTGTACAGCTAAGCTAAACATGCTATAGAGCAGGTCTAAACTTAGCTGGTTAGAGTTATTTGGCTAAGCACTCAGTTATACGTGTATATTCATCAGCATGGCCATGTCACTGCGTATACATCATAACTTAGCCGGACAGGTTCTAACCGGCTAAGTTGCTTAACTGGCCAGTTTTAAATACTGACCCTGTTATTTTTTTGTATTTTTTTTTTTATTATTGTAAACCACCATAATTGTAGAAGCATGTGGCATAGAAACAAATTTTAAATAAATAAATGTTTATATCTTTAAGTCTGTCCCCATATGTATCAGAATGAAGACCACTGATCATTTTAATAGTCACCCTCTGGACCAATTCCAATAGGTTTATATCCTTTTGAAGGCAAGGCCTTCAGAATTGTACACAGTACTCCAAATGAAGTCTCACCAGGGACCAAATACAGGGGCATTATCACCATCCTTTTTCTGCTGACCATTCCTCTCCCTATGTAGCCAAGCATCTTTCTGCCTTTTGCTGTTGCTTTATCCTCTTGCTTAGACATCTTAAGATCATCAGATACAATCACCGCCAGATCTCACTTCTTTTGTGCTAAGAATTTCACTTCATCTCTCTTGGTTTTTTCAACCTTAATGCACAACTGCCAGACCCTAGAATCATTCCTTAAGCTTCACTAGATCCTGCTATCTTTTTGCAGATTTTGGTATCCTGGGCAAAAAGACAAACCTTTCCTGACAATCCCTCTGTACTATTGTTCACAAAAGTTTTGAAAAGAAACAGTCCAAGGCCCAATCCCTGAGGCACACTACTGCTAACGCCACCCTCCCACTCAGAGTGAATTTCATTTACCACTACCCTTTGTCACCTTCCACTGAACCAGTTTCTAACCCAGTCATAGTCACTCTATGGATCATACTATATATTACTCTATATTTCTATCTAATATTCCGTTAATTAAGTTGTTCTTGATATTGTATTTTACTGTTTTAATTTATTGTGGAATTCAGATATTATTATACTGTTATATGTACACGCAACTGCGTATTTTTGTTCTATGTACACCGACGTGATATCTTTGATGAGCGGCGGTATATAAAAACCAATAAATAAATAAATAAATACTAAGGGGACACTATTTATTTATAAGCTGCCTATGTGGAACTGTGTCAAAGACCTTGCTGAAATCGAAGTACATTACATATCTTGTCCTCTTTCTTGATCCAGCTCTCTGATCACCCAATCAAAGAAATTGATCAGATTCACCTGACAAGATCTACCTCTGGTAAAACCAGGCTGCTTCGGATCTTGCAAGAAACTGTGCTATCCTCTGTTTAAGTAGCAATTCCATTAATTTGCTCACCACAGAGGTGAGACTAACCTCAACTGCAGTTCCCATCCTTCTCTTTTCATGAATAGGAACCATATCCGCCCATCTCCAGTCCTCCCGAACTTCTCCTGACTCTAGAGAAGCATTGAAAAGGTCAGCCAGAGGAGCCACTAGAACTTCTCTAATTTCTCTTAGTACCCTCAGATGTATCCCTTCCAGCCCTATCCATTATCTATTTTAAGTTTCATTAGCTACTCGCAAACACTTTTTTGAAAATCAACTGAGGTTTACCCCACTTGCAATCTTATTTGTTTTATGTGGTCCTGCTCCTGGCCCTTCCACGATGAACAGTGAGCAGAAATATTTGTTAAGCAACTTTGCTTTTTCCTCATCAGCCTCTACATATTCCTCCCCTTCACCTCTGAGTCTCATAATGCCACTTTTGCATTTCCTTCTATCATCTACAATAGTCTTGTCCCCCTGTTTTACAATATTTGTGGATGACAGCTTCCATTCTCCTGGGTTTAGACTTTCCCTGCTGAGGAAGTCTGCCGTGATGTTGTCTTTCCCGGCGATGTGGAAGGCGGAGATCTCCTGGAGATTTGGTTCCGCCCACACCATCAGGAGGTCTATTTCTAGGGACACCTGTTGGCTTCTGGTTCCGCCCTGTCGGTTGGTGTAGGCCACAGTTGTGGCGTTGTCCGACATCACCCTGACCGCTTTGTCTCGGAGTCTGTGGGCAAACCACAGGCAGGCTAGTCTGACTGCCTGAGCTTCTAGGCGGTTGATGTTCCATCCCGCCTCTTCTGTGTTCCACCGTCCTTGGGTGGTTAACTCCATCCGTGTAAGCTGGCATTTGTGGTGAGCAGGGTCCAGGTTGGGAAGGATAGTCTTGATCCCCGGCTCATGTGGCTGGTCTGCAGCCAC
Organism: Rhinatrema bivittatum; assembly: GCF_901001135.1. Lineage (NCBI taxonomy): Eukaryota > Metazoa > Chordata > Amphibia > Gymnophiona > Rhinatrematidae > Rhinatrema > Rhinatrema bivittatum. The sequence continues at coordinate 28,401,260 of NC_042629.1, forward strand.
CACCGTAGCTGGGTCCGGATTCTGCCCAGGAGTGGTAGTCGTACGGTGTAGTTCTGGGTCCGTGGGCTCCACCGCGATAGAAGTGAGCGTTGTAGGAGCCTCATGCGGGCTCGCGCCCATGGCACCACTTCCAGTGTGGATGCCATCACTCCGAGGACTTGCAGGTAGTCCCATGCTGTGGGACAAGGAGCGCTCAAGCAAGGTCTGCAGCCGGTTCTGCAGTTTTGATCTCCTTGTGGGGGTCAAGCTGACCTTGTCTTCCTTGGTGTCGAATCGGATTCCTAGGTATTCTAGCGACTGTGAGGGCTGTAGGGAGCTTTTGTTTGTGTTGACCACCCATCCTAGGCTTTCCAGTAGTGTTATGACTCTGCTGATTGCTTGGTGGCTTTCCTCCGGTGACTTTGCCCTGATCAGCCAATCGTCTAGGTAAGGGTGAACGAGGATTCCTTCCTTCCTCAGTGTTGCCACCACCACTACTATTACCTTGGTGAACATCCGGGGAGCTGTGGCTAACCTGAAGGGTAGTGCCCGGAACTGATAGTGACGATCCAGGACCTTGAAGCGTAGGTAGCGCTGGTGCTCCTGATGAATTAGGATGTGTAAGTAGGCCTCCGAAAGATCCAGGGATGTGAGAAACTCTCCTGGTTGTACTGTGCGTATGATGGATCGTAGGGTTTCCATGCGGAAGCGGGGGATCCTTAGGTGGCGGTTGACCGACTTGAGGTCCAGGATAGGCCTGAATGTACCCTCTTTCTTGGGTACTACAAAGTAGATGGAGTATTGTCCAGTATTCATTTCCTGTGTAGGCACCGGGGTTATGGCTTCGAGGGCCAGAAGTCTGGATAGAGTAGCTTCCACTGCCACCCTCTTGAGGAGGTCGTGGCAGGGGGATTCCACGAACCTGTCCGGAGGGGTTCGAAGGAAATCCAGGTAGTACCCCTCCCGGATGATGGCTAGGACCCACTTGTCCGAAGTTATCTCGACCCATCTGCGGTAGAATAGGGCTAGTCTGCCCCCTATGGCTTCTTCCCTTGGATGAGTCGGCTGATTCTCATTGTGGGGTGCGGCTGGGGCCTGTCCCCGAGCTGGCTCCCCTCTTGCTGTGCTTGGTCCGAAAGGACTGGTTCCTGCCTGTAGGGCGGGGTGCTTGATAGTTGCTCTTGTAAGGGTTGAAGATAGTCCCTAACTGCTATGGAGATGGAAAATACTGAAGAGCTGCACTTCCTGCAGGGGTATATGTACTAGGGGCTGACGTCAGATTGAAATCTGATCCGTCTCCAACTGCTAACAGGAGTACACTATACCCATTGGTCCTGAGTCCATCTGCTACACGCTAGGAAATAAGCCTATGCTGCTAAGAAGGGATATATTAAAAATAAAGGACTCAAAACAGGCATGCAAAAAATACCTTCGTAGATGTGGTCAGGGATACAAAGTTTCAAGGTTGCTGTACAGACGGTTAAAGAAACAGTTGCAAATAGCTGTAAAAACAGTGAGTGGTAACATTACATAATTTTGACCCATGTAAGCAACATAGTGCCAGTATTTTGAATACAGTGCAGTGTTACAATATCTCCAAAAGGCACACGTTCCCTTAATCATGGTGAACTTCAATGATCACCATGAAAGTCGTGTTGTTTAACCTCTCACCCAGTGCTAACTTTCTCTCCAGTCTTCTATGTGGAACAGTGTAATAGATTTTATTGAAATCCAGATAGGCCACATCTATTAAAACTATATCTATTATTCTAATAACCTCAAAGTTTGTTTGCAGGGTTGACCTCTACAAGGGTGTAGGGCTCGATACGTGGCCCACTGCAAATCAGCCAGTATGGGGCTCCATTAATATTTTTATATGAGATACTCATGCCTCTCTCTCCTCCCACGGACCCTCCAATCCCTGAGTCTTATTTTCCCAGGTCCCCACTCTCTCCACTATTTCAACCTCATTCTTCAGTCCTCACTATCCCTCCTCCCCAACTTCTTCCCATAAGTCCCCATTCTCTCCCTCAGTCCCTGAGTCACCAGCTTGAAGGCTGCTCCCTCCTGACTCTAGCCTCCTTACCTCCTTTCCCCTCTGATCTGGTCAGCAGGACAATGGTCCAGTGCCTCTAGTCACTCCTGCTGCTGATGGGCCCTTACCTTCCTATGTGGGTCAGATCACTTGTTTAATCTGTGCAGAAGGAAGAGGAACCATCTGCAGTAGGAGTGGGTTAGAAGCTCTGACCCTGCTCTTGATTTTCAAGCCACGAAGAAGTGCAATACTGCCTCTCATATTCTTGGCTCCGGTAGGCTACAACCTACTGCGGAGCACAGTGTGAAGTGTGGAGAACAATGGTGAGCAGCAGTCCCTCAGATCCCACACTGGCAGCTTCAGAAAGAGAAAAAGAGGCGGAAGATGGCAGGTGGCAGCTTTTGACTCTTGGCTGTATCGAAAGGAGGGGAAAATGTCTAAATGAGGTTACACATTTCACAGTGATGCAGGGTACCTAAACGTGCAGGACCCAGGGCAATCGCCCCAATTTACCCACCCTAAGAACAGACCTGTTTGTTAGACAACAATTTTCTCTTGCAAAATTGTTTCTTAGCATTCTGCAATATCCTATCCTTCTGTAACATTTCTATTATTTTGTTCACTACTAATAACAAACTAACTGGTATATAGTTTTCCCATTTCCTTTTTTTCCAATACTTGTGGAGCAGTACTACATTCACTATTCTCAAGTGAAAAATTGAACAGAGCTGTGAAGAGTATCCTGGAGAGATTACTGTCTTGGGGGTATTAGGTATATCCCACCTGAGCACTAAAAATTTGAGAACAGAATGGAATTGAATTTGTGCACTCACACAATCTTAAAATTCATTGGAGGCAGCTCAGGCAAAATTACTGGATTGTCTGAGCCAAATTAGAAATTGGCTGAATAACAATAAACTGATGTTAAATATTAAAAAGACTGAAGTTATGGTATTATCCCGTTCAGAGGTTATCAATTCCTGGCCAAGTATCCAATTTGAAGGGACGCTGATATTACTTAAGGATCAAGTTAGGAATTCGCGTGTACAGATAGATCCCGCTCTATCCCTTCGATTGCATTTTAGAGCGTTGATGCAAGCTTGTTATTATAAAATGCGTCTCCTACATAATACGAAGCATTTACTTAGTTACTCAGATTTGCACTTAGTGACACAATCATTAATTATCTACTTTAGACTATTGCAATCTGTTGTTTTAGGCCTCCCTAGCTCTTATTTGATAACACTTCAATTAATACAAAATTCCGAGGCTCGATTGGTTTCAGGTTCGAGGTTAAGGGAATATATATCGCCAGAATTAGCCTCTTTACATTAGCTCCCAATTAGTTGTCAAATAAAATTTAAGGTGTTAGTATTTAAAGATTAATACTCAGCGGAGTTTAGTCCCACCACATATTTCATCAGCAGTATAGTGGTATTAACCATATCGTCTATTACAATCATCGTCCCAAGGTCTTTTGGAAATTCCTTCTATAAGAGTAGCAAGATTAACAGAGTCTCAAAAACGAATGTTTAAAATTGCAGGGCCTAATCTCTGGAATAATCTTCCAGTGGACATTAGGGAGGAAAAGGATTTGTTTCGTTTTAGAAAGATACTTAAAGCACACTTGTACATTAGCCTTTGGTATTTAGGTCTCAAATAGAGTTGAGCAGTCACTTCTTTGGGGCAGAGAAAGGGGTAGTTTTCTTATTTTATGATTATGATTTATGTTTTCTATGTTGATACTAGTAGGTGAAATGATGTATTAGTTAATTTTAATGAGTTTATGTTTTATATTGTTAGTTTTAAATATGTATTTGTGTGTATATTTTGTCCAAGATTATGTATGTATTGCTGTAATCCACCAAGAGATGAAGATTGGTGGAATATAAATGGTTTTAAATAAATAAATAAAATATCCTCAAAGGACAAGAGCTAGAGGAATGTTAGAGTAAGAGTTGGTATTTGGTAGGCCTAATGAAGCTCTAGGAGTGCAGTGTCATCATTTATCTCAGAGCACAGCATGTGGGTCATGTGTAGAAGAGAAAGTTGGAGAATGTATTATTACCCCATTTCATATTGACGGCAACAAGCTTCTCGGAAGTCAGTGACAGGTGAGAGTTCAGCATGGATTGGTTGTCCATTGAACCATCGGTTATTCAAGTCCAACACAGCCTTCTCAGCATCTTCCTCACGGCGGAACTGGAAAAAAAAAGTTAAACTTACTTTAATTCCCAAATAACTTCTGGATATCAAATAAAAAGAAACAGGACCAGGCGAGACCAAAGCAAAAAAAAAAAAAATGGCAGTGCCAACACTGAAAACATGAGGCAGCCTTTTAACGCTATAGATACTCTAATGCAGAGCTTTCCAAACTGTGTGTCGGGACACGTTAGTGTGTCGCCTGCAGTGTGCAGGTGTGTCGCGCAAGCCCGGTCAACTCTGATGCGAGTTTGGGCTTTTTTTTTTTCTAGAGATTCACTTTTTTTTTTCAGTTTATGGGTTGCTTATTATTGGGTGATTTTTGCTGTCAATCGTGTTTTTTTGGGGGGCTTGGTGGGTGGAACGAGCCCAGCCATCCTTGCATTGGCTGCTGCTGCTGATGAGGCCTGGCCATGAGGAGTACTGACTGCAAGCAGCAGTGTCTGGTGATCATGGAAGGGAGTGAAGCACTTAACTGGCAACAATCAAAAAGACGAGGTACATGAGTGTGGGGGCCAGACATGTGCTGGGGGGAGAGAGATGAGTGAGTGGGGGGCAAACGTGTTGGGGGGACAGACATGTGCTTGAGGGGGAGAGATATGAGTGTGTGGGGGCCAGACATGTGCTGGGGGGAGGAGAGAGATGAGTGTGTGGGGGACAGACAATTTGTTTTATTATTGTTTCTCATAAATTATAACAACATGAATCTTGGAATATATATTTTTAATATAAATTTAAGGTTTTCATGAGATAGGTTGTGTCGTGAAACATTTTATTTATGTATATATTTAAGGAAACATACATAAATTGTCAAAATGTGTTTCGTTCGTTTAACCTTTAACCTCTGGTTTACTAGTAGACTGAATTACCGTGTCGTGAAATTATGTTTGTCTAAAAAGTGTGTCACCAACATGAAAAGTTTGGAAAGCTCTGCTCTAATGAATCAAATACCAGTAACGCATATCCCAAATTCACAAATATTAAACGACCACACACAGGTTACTAGCCTGTAAGTCATTATGAGTAATGGTGTTTTGAAGAATGCAAGTCAGAAATCTAAGAAATAGTTTAGGTAGCAAAATATCAGGTTTTTATTTTAATTAAGCTACATAGAAAGCAAATTTGCTTACCATAAACAGTGTTTGCCATAGACAGCAAGATGAATTAGCCATGACATATAGTTACATCATCTGATGGCACCGAATTGAGCATGTGCTGGAATTCTCTCACTGGCGTTGCCTCGTGAACCCCCTTAGTCAATTTCAGAGCTAAGAATCGCTAAGTGGTTGATTCTTCAGGGAGATGGGCAAATACTTAGCACAGTTAATTCATCCTGTCTATGGAGAATACCATTTAGGGTAAGCTAACTGGCAGTAGAAGAGGACCAGAAGGCTCATCTGCACACTGCTTCCAGCATCCTCCGGGAAAGGACACCAGAGGTCACAGAAGAGTGATCCAGGGTTTGAACTCCACAGCCCCAGCTCCCTTTGTAGTAGAAGAGGACGGCGCGCAAATCTCAAACCCTTCAAATCTTTGAGTGAAGATCAATTTAATGGTGGTTAAAGAAGATTGGTAAATATAGCTTTGGGAAATCTTTGGACTTAAAAAAAAAAGTTTGGAGAAAGGTGACACAGTAGGATATATTCTTTAGAGTTTGTGGATGTCTGAGATAAGCAAGACAGAAGTAAATTCTAGTATCTGTCTTTCCTACCCACCCACCCCTACTCAACCCTTTATTTTTAGACAGGAGACACTTTCTCATTAAAAATCAATCAGGTTCTTATCTAAATCATATTATAGCACTAACCCTTGTAGAACACTAGCAGATGAATTAGTAAATACACCCGTACATGTAAAGTACTCTAATTCTAACTCCCTTAGTATCTTAAACTTAAATAGGAACTCAACAAAATTAAGATGAAGGCAGTAGTCCAGCAGCAAGAGGGAGGCTTTCCAGTCTTTTGCATTGAATGTCACATGTATGATTTTTTTACCCGCCAGTGAGAGATTGTATATGTTCGCCCAGTGCAAAGAGCTGCTGGCTCTCAGGGAATGAGTCCAATCTCTGGAGGCTAGAGTGGCAGATGTGGAGGAGCTGAGGCAAACAGTTTGGTACATTAAGACCAGTTTGGCAGCCTCAGTGCTGCCTTGGATCAGAAAGGTCTCCTGGTTGGACACCATCACCTTGGTGTAGCAGGAAGTGATCCTGTAGCAAGGATCTACTCTCCAGGTGATGTGTTGTCCTCTTGCACTGAGGACAAGTCTCCCAGGGCTACTGCCCAGGAGAGAAGGGTTAGAATGGCCATCATAGCTGGTGATTCAATTATTAGAAATATAGATAGCTGGGTGGCTGGTGGACATGAGGACCGCCGGGTAACTTGCCTGCCTGGTGCGAAGATGATGGACCTCACACATAACCTAGATAGGATTATAGATAGTGCTGGAGAGGAGCCAGCTGTCGTGGTACATGTGGGCACCAACAACGTAGGAAAATGTAGAAGAGAGGTTCTGGAAGCAAATTTGGGATTTTATGTAGAAAACTGAAATCCAGAACCTCCAAAGTGGCATTCTCTGAAATGCTCCTTGTTCCACGTGCAGGTCCCCAGAGGCTGGCAGAGCTCCGGAGTCTCAATGCGTGGATTTGACGATGGTGCAGGGAAGAGGGATTTGGTTTTGTAAGGAAATGAGGAACCTTTTGGAGAAGGGGAAACCTTTTGGAGAAGGGGGAGACTTTTCCGAAAGGATAGCTCCACCTTAACCAGAGTGGAACCAAGCTGCTGGCACTAACGTTTGCAAAGGAGATAGAGCAGCTTTTAAACTAGAACAAGGGGAAAAGCTGACAGTCACTCAGCAGTGCATGATTGAAGGATACTAATAAAACAGGAGAGTTAGGGCATCCCAACAGAGAGGTTCCAATAAAAGCAAACGTAGACCATGTGCCTATACATAAAACAAATCACTTGAGCTAAAGGTTTCCAAACTATCCCTATCAAATGCAAAGTATGCTGTTAATACAAACAAAAAACACACTTTGAAATATCTATATGCCAGTGCCAGAAGTCTAAGAAGTAAGATGGGAGAGTTAGAGTGTATAGCAGTAAATGATGAGATTGACATAATTGGCATCTCAGAGACCTGGTGGAAGGAAGATAACCAATGGGACCAGTGCTGTATGAGGGTACAAATTATAGCGCAATGATAGGGAGGATCAACTGGGTGGAGGTGTAGCACTTTATGTCCGGGAGGGTATAGAGTCCAACAGGTCCATACAAGAGACTAAATGCTCAATAGAATCTATATGGGTAGAAATCCCATGTGGGTTGGGTAAGAGTATAGTGATAGGAGTATACTACCGTCCATATGGACAAAATGGTCAGACAGATGATGAAATGCTAACAGTAATCAGGGAAGCTAACCAATTTGGCAGTGCAGTAATAATGGGAGATTCAATTACCCCAGTATTGACTGGGTAAATGTACATCAGGACATGCTAGAGACAAAGTTCCTGGATGTAATAAACGACTGCTTCACAGAGCAATTGGTTCAGGAACCAACAAGAGAGGGAACTATTTTAAATTTAATTCTTAGTGGAATGCAGGATGTGGTGAGAGACGTAACAGTGGTGGGGCCACTTGGCACTAGTGATCATAACATGATCAAATTTGAACTAATAACTGGAAGGGGGACAATAAATAAATCTACAGCTCTAACACTAAATTTTCAAAAGGGAAACTGATGAAATGAGGAAAATAGTTAGAAAAAAACTGAAAGGTGCAGTTGCAAAGGTTAAAAGTGTTCAACAGGCATGGACATTGTTTAAAAATACAATCCTAGAGGCGCAGTCCATATGTATTCCACACAATAAGAAGGGTGGAAGGAAGGCAAAACGATTACCTTCATGGTTTAAAGGTGAGGTGAAAGAGGCTATTTTAGCCAAGAAAACATCCTTCAAAAATTGGAAGAAGGATCCATCTGAAGAAAATAGGATAAAACATAAGCATTGTCAAGTTAAGTGTAAAACATTGATAAGACAGGTGAAGAGAGAATTTGAAATTAAGTTGGCCGAAAAGGCAAAATCTCATAATAAAAACTTTAAAAAATATATCCGAAGCAAGAAATCCATGAGGGAGTTGGTTGGACCGTTAGATGACCACCTTGGCATACAAACCCTCGACAGGAAGATAAGGCCATTGCAGAAAGACTAAATGAATTCTTTGCTTATGTGTTTACTAATGAGGATGTTGGGGAGATACCAGTTCCGGAGATGGTTTTCAAGAGTGATGAGTCAGATGAACTGAACCAAATCACTGTGAACCTGGAAGATGAAGTAGGCCAGATTGACAAACTAAAGAGTAAATCACCTGGACCGGATGGTATGCATCACAAGGAACTCAAAATTGAAATTTCAGATCTAGTAGTTAAAATGTGTACTCTATCATTAAAATCATCCATTGTACCTGAAGATGGAGGGTGGCCAATGTAACCCCAATATTTAAAAAGGCCTCTCCCGGAACATCAAGATGATATACATATCCCAATGCTCTAGCATTTTGACATTTAAAGGGCCATTAGTGGCCCAAAACATCCTATCCCAACCATATAAAATTCTCCTATGGGATCTGGGGTAGACATCTGCACAGTTCACCACCACCTGTAGAGGTGGCCCAAAAGGTATAACATTTTTTAAAAATTGTTTTGTTAAGACCTCATTCCCAAACCTCTCCCCTTGAATCAAAGTAACCCTTTCCCAGTCCAACCCTTCCTCTCCCCCATGATTAATCTCTCCCTACCCATCCCGATACCTTAGATTATGACCCTGGTGGTCTAGTGGGGCAAAGGCCAGTTGGTGCCATTTTGGAAAATTGCAGCAATGGGCCCGGAGCCTAGGGAGTGCTCCAGGTCCCACTAGACACCAGGGATGCCCACTAGACCACCAAGGCCATAAACTAAAGTATCGGGGGTTCAGACGGTAGGATAGAGGGGGGAGAAACCTGGGGATTGGGGTTGGACCAAGAGGTTATTTTGTTTCAAGCTTTCAACCTTTTTTTTTTTTTTTTACTTTTTATATCTGTGGGCCATCTCAAGATGGTGGTAGGGTGGGCATGGGATCTTCCCAGACTCCCAGGGGGAATTTTACATTGTAAGGGGTAGGGTGTTTTGGTCCATTGGTGGTGCTTTAAGACAAAGGCAGCACTATGCAAAGGGATCCACCATCAAGTGTTTTGCCCTGCAATATATTTTCTGAGTTTTCCACAAGAAAAAAAAAATATCACGAGGAACCGCTGGAATATTTTTTCCTGGGAAGGGCTTTATTTTTTTTTGTCTTTCAGAGAGCTTATTCAACCAATAATATATCATGAGGTAGCTGTAGTTTATCATGACCCAGACCTTGTTGTACTCTGTAATTTAGGAACCCCAATAATGGAACCTTCCAAATCTTTGTCTGAAGATCTTATAGAGTATTATGGAATGGCACTGCTCCAATTTGCTTTGGCAGCTGAATAAACTTTCACACACCTTGAAATTCCTCAGATTCCTGTTCCACCTATTCTAAGTTGAAAAGAATATTTTCTGCCATCTTCTGTAGAAAAGAGAGATATGATGTTTCTTCAGACGGAATGAAACTTCTTTGAGAACCTGGAGAAGACTCTGGAGGAATATCTTACCTTCTTCCAATGAATGAAGACATTCGAATATTTGGATTGCTCAACATCAGAAATTATGATTGGCGAGTCCTTATCTGAGGATTTATATTTCTGAATCAATATGGATACAGGTCTTTGAAAAGCAATGATGAGAAATTTGATTTGACAGTTTTCCAGCCATTTTCCAGAACAGGAAGGTCTTCCTTTGAAATAGACAGCATCAATATATATTTCCCAACAAAAAAAAGACTCTGGAAAAGGATGCATAGAAACAGATGGAAAAACCTTCCCAGAAGATGTATCTGACACGGACACTAAGACTAGTGGAGAAACTGTTGATCAGATTTAGTTTACCAGGAAGGAGGAGTGTTTTGCCTTAAAGTCTTCCACTACGATCTATGGTCTGAAAACGTCTGCACTATGGACACCCATACTGAAGAAAATGGCACCAACATCTTTGGCTCCAGTGATTTCCATGTTGACAGTAATGACACTGAAGACTTCCTTGATGGATCTTCAGTTTGGTGCTTCTTTGAAGAGGACACAGAGGATCTTTGATGCTTCAAATCAGTTTGTTACCTTTTAGAAGTCTGCAACGAACATGTATATTTACTTGTCTGCATTTCAGAACTTGTGTAAGAACTTGTTTCTCTACTCTATCTAGACTCTGCCTTATTCAGGGAAGAAAAGTCTCATATAAAATTCATGGTTTTATATTTAATGACCTGAAGGGACATTTTACCAAAAGGACCACAGGATGAAGACTCATCAGAAGGGCCCAGACTCATGAGGCAAAATTCGTGTAGATTTCAGACTTCCATCTTGTATTTACAATTCACACAAAGTTTGAAAGGGGTCTTTTCTGACCTCAGGGATTTACTAGACTTTTTTTTTTTTTTTGGACTCGAAAATGGAAAAGAAACAAGAAGCCATTGACTAAATAAAAGTAAAAACAATAGTGAAAAATAGTAGTGATAGATTTAAAGTAGAGAGGAAAAAAAATCATATATCTGAACACTTAAGCAGATTAAGAAGACAGAGGGCTTATGCAACAGCAGCACCACGGGAATTCTCACACATGCTCCAAAATGCTTTCTAGTCCTTTCACAGCTAGGAGACTGCAATTTTTCTGCGATGATCCCATTGGATGTCGTCGCCCACTTGTATAGCTGTTTGGTCCTGTTTTGCCATGGAGAAAGCACATTTTGGTGTATAGGATATTATTATTTATTCAATTTGATTGACCGTCCTTCAAAAGTGTCAAAGTGGTTTACAATGAGCAACATGACCAGTAAAATTTCTGCTGCATCACCACCCTACACCCATGAACATAGTATGTAGAACATAAGAACATGCCATACTGGGTCAGACCAAAGGTCCATCAAGCCCAGCATCCTGTTTCCAACAGTGGCCAATCCAGGCCATAAGAACCTGGCAAGTACCCAAAAACTAAGTCTATTCCATGTTACCGTTGCTAGTAATAGCGGTGGTTATTATCTAAGTCAACTTAATTAATAGCAGGTAATGGTAAGTTTTTGTACCTAAGGCAATGGAGAGTAAAGTGACTTGCCCAAGGTCACAACGAGGACTAGTCTGACTGGATGAAGAGGGACAATTGCTTTGGTTTTATCAAATCACTACCTCAACCAAATCTGATGCAGCCAAAAAACTTCACTCTAGTCATTAACCCAAGAATAAGATAATCCCTACACCAAGGCATGATTAGGTCAAATATCTTCAGAGTGGGCAAAAACATACTTCACTGTTAGTTTTCTAAATATGTCAGACAGAGCCGTTGCTCGCTGCAGCTTTCTTGGGTGGGGTCTGGACTGATCTGGCAGGACTATTTTCACCTTCCTTATTGTCTATGCCAGACCAGCCTAGACAAGTGAGATATATCCAAACTCTATCCAGACCTGATGGAAGGAAGCCATAATAGCTCTCAGTTCAAAATGCAGCTTTTCCAGCCTGCATAACCACAACGAGATGCTTACAGCAGGGATACAATGAAGACAAGGGCATAACCCTGCTATTCTGCTCTAGAAAGACAAGTCCAGATTCTGCCTCTGAGGTGTCCTGCATACATGGAGTGGGCTTGACAGCCCTCTGGGATCTACAAAGTCTTGCTGGACAGGCTTGGATTTAGGGGTAGGCAACTGCCTCCAGCGCCAAATTTTTATAGGCGATACAGCGTTGTTGCTGCTGCTGCTGCTATGCTCTATCAAGACCTGTCTCCCAGCTACTTACCTAAAGCGATGTTGCCCTGATCCTGCCTGATGGTGACAGCAGCAAACTAAAAAATTCAGCCCGCAGCTGCAAGCTCAAGGCCGGCCTCTTGCATGGGCTTCCATAGTAACTGGAAGCCCGTGTGGAAGAAGGGGGCAGGGTCTTGAGCATGTGGCCACAGGCTGCAAGCCCTCTGCTGAATTTCTTCTTGGCTGCTGTTGTTGCCACCATGCAAGATCAGGATAACCGCTTTAGGTAAGCAGCTGGGAGTTGCCCCCTACCCCCTGCCATATCTTCTTGATTCTTCCCTGAAATATGGCTGCATGATACTGTATTAGCGTACATGATTGATTGTTCTTTTGTGGTGGGTTGTATGGGGAAATGTTGCATAGAAGAGGAAGGTAAAGAGCCTGGCATGCTTGATTTATTATTTATTTTTGGAGTGAAGCAGCGATAAAATATCTGCTGAGCCTGCCAAAACAAGAGTGGCAATTAGGCCCTGTTCCTTATGCATTACAGTGCTGCCTTCCATCGTAGGGGCCAGGGACTAGGAAACCCACTTACTCAATTATGCTTTTGGCAGAGTGCTGACCCTTTGTGGACTGCATCTACCTGCCTGGCACCTCCCATGCCAAGCAGAAAGCATCGACTGACACGCTAAGCTGCTGTGACTTAACTGTGTCGCCGAGCATTCCTCTTTTTACAGACATACTGGAAGCAAGTAGAGGGAGAGTGATCAACTCAGACCCCCTAAGTCTAAACATAGCACAGTACCATAGCAGACCGGGAGGAAGTCCAGGGAAAAGGCTGTGCTATAAGGTTTTTTTTTTTTTATTAAAAAAAAAAAAAAAAATAAAAAAAAAAAAATATATATATATATATATATATATAAAAACTTTACTCTCTCCATATTGCTCTCCAAAAATAGAGGAGGAGAGTACTGCCAGAAGCTCCTGCTGGATCCACCAAGTGAATAAAGTCACTATGGACCACCTGCTGCTTGACCCACTGGTGCAGGAACTCAACAGGGAAGGGACAATCAGTCCCACCAGGAGTGCCCCTAATACTTGCCTATGCTCCACCGGGAACCTGGAAATAAAGGCTTCCTGGGAGCGGCCTACTCCTAGTTGCAGCACCAGTCCATCTAGAGCAGAAAAATACTGAAGAGCTGAAAGCACCACCAGGCCCCCGAAAGGGGAATGGTCGTGTTGAGCTTTTTTTCTGTCTCCACCTGCAGGCTGGAAAGACATAACCCACTTGGGCATGGGCGATAAGAAATTAAGGAAAACACAATCACTGTCTGATTCTTTTCAAATGTGTCACTTCTATGAAGATCAAGGACAGCACAATACCATTTAGACTGGGGAAGGCCAAGCAAGTCAATCAAGCTCTACACACACCCTAGCTCCCACTTTCGATTTCTTACTTGTGTTTACAATTAGTCATTCTTTCTTATATACATTCTTCACATAAATCAGAGTATAATTAATTCCTAGACCAACCAATAAAAAGCTTGATGCTAAAATACCAGGCACAGTGGTAAAGGAGAAACATAAAAACAGCATTACTGGTGCAGGAAGAGAGAGAAAGAAAGAGAAAGTTCATCAAGGACCAAGAGATGTAATCTGTGACCTAAAAAGAGAGGTCCATATTCAGTCATTGTATGACTCAGCAATTTAGCCAGGATATTCAATGTCACGGCTATACCGCCAAATATAATATGCTATCTTAAAGTTAGCTGTATAAATTTATCTGGCTTACCTTAGGACAGGTATATGGGCCAACCAGAATTAGTTGGATAAGATCTGGCTGAATATCGGAGTTAGATAGATAGCTCAACAAACTCATTAAACTTGTCCCCGATCCGTCCATTCTCGCCCTTGAGTTACTTATCCAGCTAAGTGGTACCCGGTGACTGTGGCTGGATAAGTCCAATTTATCCTGCTAAGTGCATTTTGAATATCAGGCTCAGAGAAATAGTCCTAATTGTTTTGGAACTACTTGCCAGATTAAAAAACTTCCAAGCTCACCTTGATGATGCCTGTATATAATACACCACACAAGCTGCAGGAAAGATGGTGCTTGGGTCAATGCAATCATTAAGAAGAACACTAAGTTTGAGAGACTGTGATGATATCCTATAGAACCTGGCTTACAAATGATGTTCATTCTTGTTATAGTATGCATAAGACAAATGTTATAAACCCTACACCTCAAGTTCCGTAAATATATACTGTGCATTCACAAACCACCACTCATCCCACTCCAACAATAAATGTGGAGCATAACTAGGACAGTTCCCCATTAAACTCACCATACAAAAAATAATCAATCAACATGTACGCTAATATACTAACATGCAGAAGCCATACTTCAGATCCTTAAACTCTATTCCGCTGCTGCTTCTCTTCTCATCAGAACTCACTGTTGATCTCACTGTCAGTATGCCTCTGGGGCCCTTCCATTTTAACAATCTTGCTGAAATTTGACATTACTACTAAACATCTCAGCAAGACATTTACCAAATTTCAATGAGATTCATCTAGAACATGCCCTAGAACACCAAAAAACCTCCTGTTGGGAGGTGTGCATTGAAAACCAGAACAAGATGAATGCTACAGATCTCTAAACAGCAGCTACATGCTAGCAGAATACCTCACCACAGTCATGCAAAATGACTCACCACAAATATAAAATAATTTATTGTATGGCTTCACATTAAATCTCTGCACAGCAATACCTTTCTCATAGAAAATGAAATATACTCTGGGAGACTATTCTCCAGTATTCCAGCTGCTTATAGAGCATCATCATTTGCATCCCTACCTTCACATATACATTTCCCACAAGATGATCACCAAGATTATCACAAACGTTCATCTCTTCAACTTCACCATATTTCTCCTCCATTTCTGTGAAAACCTCCTGCAAGAAAAGGAAGAGACACACAAATTAACCTTACCCATTCACCTTAAAAAAAAAAAAAAAGAATGTACCTACATAGCATAGATCATGGACCGTCTACCAATGGAATAATGAAGATAACATCAAATGTCAGGGAATGGATCAACAGAATTGGTAGAGAATTGCAGAGCCTTTCATTTCCAGGCCACAGACTGAAATTTAGCTCAAGTCAGCAGCGATTTAAAGTCATATAGTTGTCATAATTAAAAGCCATATAGCTGCCTACATTTAATGGACATAATGATCCGAATTCAATTCCTAGGACACATCCATGTTACAAACACCACCATCACAATTTGGCACTAATAGACAGCACTGCTGACTGTTTCAATAGAAAGGCCAAAAACCTAAGAAGCATGGAGATGGATTTACTCACACATCCTTAAATGGTAAATACCATAAAATATAAATTCCATTAAGTGCTCCCCAAATCCCAACACACCTATGATTTCTTGAACAGAAAGAGCAGTACTGGTCAAACTTGCACAGTTCTATCCCGCAATCCCATTACAAGAGGCATAGAGAAACCAGAGAAAGAAAGGACCAGTGCACAGCAAGTGGAAAGAGAGAGACACAGGCCAGAGAACTGGGAAGACAGAAAAAGACAAATCAGAGAGAAAATACATAGGATAAGAAAATAGTTTCTTACCTGTAACAAGTGTTCTCAAAGAACAGCAGTACGTTAGTCCTCACACATAGGTGATATTATTAGATGGAGACCCGACACGTAAAACTTGTGTCAAACTTTCTAGAACTTTAATGCCACACTGGGCATGCTCAGCATGCCCTATACCAGGTATCCATGAGAGATCCCTCTTCAGTCTTATAACATAGAATTATAAATTAAAAAATAGGAGAAACCTAACTCTGCAGGGTAGCAGGCGGGTGTCGTCAGCACTAATATTCTGCTGTCATCGGAGAATACCTGTTACAGGTAAGCAACTCTGCTTTCTTTGAGGACCAGCAGAATGGTAGTCCTCACACATGGGTGAATCCCTAGCTTCAGGCTGCTCCCCAACATAGAAGGAAGACCAAAAGACATCCAAACCAGGTGCCTACAGGCACAACAATGGTGCTGTTGGTAAGAGAAGGGGAGACAGCCTGAACCCAAAAGAGCCCTAAGTGGGAGAGAGTTGGCTTCTACATATCGAACAGATTCTGAAGGACAGACTGACCAAACATGCTGTCACATCGGCCATCCCTATCCAGACAACAGTGCGAAGCAATGTGTGGCGAGAACTTCACGTCGCAGCTTTGCAGATCTCCTTCACAGGAACTGCTCACAAGGGGGCCACCGATGATGCCATGGCTCAGACAGTATGAGCTTTGACATCGCACCCAAGATGCAATCCCGCCTGGGTGTAACAGAAGGAGATTGAATCTGCTAGCCAATACAATAGTGTCTGTTTGGCAATGGCAATGCCCAACCTATTCCTATCAAAAGAAACAAAAAGTTGGGTGGACTGTCTATGGACGTCTGGTCACTCCAGATAGAAGGCAAAGGCTCACTTGCAGTCCAAACTATGAAGGGCTCACTTACCTTGGTGCAAATGGGGCCTGGGAAAGAATGTTGGCAGGATGATGGACTGGTTAAGATGGAAGTCTGTCACCACCTTAGGCAGGAACTTAGGCTGTATATGCAAGACCATCCTGTCATGATAAAACAGTGTAAGGTGGATAAGTCACTAAGGTCTGGAGCTTGCTGACCCTGCACGCTAAGTGACCGCCACCAAAAATATCGCCTTCCAGGTCAGGTACTTCAGGTCAAAGGTGTGCAGTGGCTCAAAAGGAGCTTTCATCAGGTGAGCTAACACCACGTTGAGTTTCCAAGACATAGCAGGAAGCTTCAGGGGAAGCTTCAATTGAAGCAGGCTCCACACAAAATGCACAGAGATGGATGTACTATCTACACCATGGTGGTATGTTCCAATTGTACTCAGATGAACTCTAATGAATTTGGTTTTCAAACTAGCCTCCGACAGATGTAGAAGGTAATCAAAAAGTTTTTGTGTGGGGCAGGAAAACGGATCTAAGGTCTTCTGCTCACACCACACGGAAAACCTCCTCTACTTCATACCATAGAACTTTCTAATGGAAGGCTTTCTAGAAGCCACAAGAACCCGAGACACATCCTCTGAGAGATTAAGAGGTTGCAGAACTAACCTCTCAACATCCAGTCTGTGAGTGACTGCCTGGAGATTGGGATGTTGCAAACTGTCTTGATCTTCCGTAATGAGATCTGGAGAAGTCCCCAGACTGACTGGTCTTCAGATAGACAACTCCAGTAGGAGTGGATATCAGACCTGTCTCAGCCAAAAAGGGGCTATGAGGATCATGTCCTTGAGAAGTTTCAAGAAAGTCTTCACCACTAAGGGAATCGGAGGCTATGCGTACAGAAGACCCTTGCCCCAATGGCGGGCAAGGGCGTCCAAGGCTGATTTGCCATTAGTCCTGTACAGGGAGCAGAAATGAGGCATCTTTCTGTTGCAAGGTGACACGAAAAGATCCATGTCTAGGCTCCCCCAGAGGCAGAATATCCGATTCGCTACCCCCTGGTCCAGGAACCACTTATGGAGTCTGAAGGCATGACTTAGTCTGTCCATCATTATGTTCTCCATCCCGGCCAGGTACATGACCATCCCATGGGACAAAGCCCATGAATAGATCTGGACTGCTTCATTTTGCCCTGGGAAACCAACTTGAACTTTTCTTTTTTGACAAATCTGTTCAAGGCCTTTAGGTCTAGGATAAGACTGAGTCCTCCTGTTTTCTTTGGAATCGGGAAGTACCCTGGAGTAAATTCCCCACCCTCTTTGCCTTGGTGGAACAGGCTCAACCACTCTGGCCATTAAGAGGGAAGAAAGCTCCATTAGAAGTACCTCCAGATGTGCTCCAGGTGCCCAAAATGGGCTTGGAGGACAATTTGGTGGGACACCTGATTGGCAGACGACGGAAAGAACCCACTTGTCTGAGGTTATACTGGGCCTCTGATTCACAAAGAACTGCAGCCTGCCCCCTACCGGTGGATCCATCATCCTGGGTACAGGCACAACTGTACAACGCTCCCTAAAACTCAGTCAAAACCTCATCCCTGGAGTTAACTGAGGCACTGGCTTGGGGGCTCTCTGCTGCCTGGGACAACCACGGGAGTCCTGATGCTGTAGACGGTAGTAAGGGGGCGGAGGGTAGTACTTCCTCTGGTATAACTTTTCCTCTGCCCCAATCTCGACAATCTCCTGAGGACAACGAGTCCGGAGTGCTGGTGGAGAGTTCTATGGTAGTCCAGGAGATGGGCCACCACGTCCCTCACTCTCTCTCTCTGAAAAGATTCTCCCTAGAACATGGCACATCAGCGAGTCCTTTCTGTGCTTCTAAGTCAGAGATCAGAGGCCCACAGCCATGCCATTCTGAGGGCACCAATTCCCACTGCAGAGACCCTCAATTCCATCTCGAAAACATCGTAGGTCACTTGGAACTTGTGTTTCCCGCACTCCAGGCCCATATGCACCAGACATGAGGGTGCCCTGCTGCTGCTGAGGCAGCTCCTCAGCCAGCTCCTGAACCTACATGCAGATGCTTCACAAGTACTGGGCTCATGAAGAGCTGATAGGAAGCTATGCAGGCAATGAGTATGGCTCCCTAAAACATCTTTTTCCCAAGAGCGTCTTTCCTTCCTCGGGAGTGCAGAGAAATGGGTCGAAGACCACTTGGCTTTCTTAAGAGCGTATTTGACCACTACCGACTGGTGGGGCAGCTGACGCTTATCGAATCCAAGAGCTTTCTGGATGAGGTAAAGCCAGTCTGCCTTCTTATTGACAGGAGGTGAGGGGGGTGTTCCCATATCCTCAACATTTACTCCTTAAGGATATCTTGTACCGGGACCACCACAAGCTCCTTAGGAGGCTCCACAAACTGGAGAATCTCAAGCATTTTGTGCCTGGCATCCTCCTCATTCAGTAAAAATAGGATGGCCTCCGCCATCACCCTCACAAAACATGCAAAGGTTAAGTTCTCAGATGGAAACTTTCTTCGCTCTTCTGGAGAAGAGTCTGAGGGGAGACCCTCAGAGCCATCAGAGGAGTCCATGGGGTTATCCCCCAGGGATCATAGGAACCCTCACCTCACTGAAACTGACAGGGGATAGGGCCCTAGGTGCTCAGCTTTCGTCCAAAGGTGTAGGCACTGGTGAAGCTGGATGGGGGGGGGGGGGCTGCAGGTCTTGGCATCTCAGCTGGCCTGGGTGGAACTTCCTTCTCTGAGGTACTGGCAATGGTCACCATATCGGCAGGGGGAGGTATAGTGCCTTGTGTCGATAACGCATTGATGAGTGCATTGGGCTTCTCTAACAATGGTTCTAAGATGGACAGTGCCAGTTCTAGTGCCATCAGTGACACTCGACAGATGCCCTGCATTATCCACTCGACCACCAGTTGGACTCACCACTCAAGTTGCTCCTTGAACACTGCCGATGCCAACACTAACTAGGAGGGAGGAGGGTTGACCATATCCTCTTTGGAACTAAGAGGAGGATTGGTGACTGGCATCGGAACTGGTAGAGACAGTCACGGACCCCCACCTTGCCACAGGGTTGCTTCGGGGGATTCACAGCATAAACTGGTGCATCCCCATTCCCAGCACCGTGCATTGATGGGGACCAATGCCAATGCTTCTTTGGCTTCCCTCCATGCTCAGCCCTGTCTTTCCCTGGTGCCAAGGCCAATGACGAGGAACCAGATGTCCTCAGTCTGGAGGAGCCCGACAGTGGTCAGTCTCCAGCGCCCCATCCGCCAATGGCACTGAAGGAGCAGACGGCCCCACCGATGCTGATGGCTCAGTGTCCATCGGTGCAGTTCCGAGGTCCTTCGATCTGAAGAATTGGTCCATCAGTGAGCATTTGTGGCAGCCCTGGATATCATGCAATGCCCCCAGGCAGAGGACACATACATCATGTGGCTCCATGATGGACACGGTCCTCTGACACTGAGGGCATCGCTGAAAACCAAATGCAGCCATGAAGGTGCGAAATAAATGGGAAGCAAGATCAAAATCTATGGCGGCTGGCGTTGAAGGCCGGCGGGCACTGAAATACCGCTGCCACAGAAGATCGACCATGAAAGGATAATTATCAATAAATGAAAACCCTGACTAGGAACACTATAGGAAGTACAAAGAGGGACCCAGAGAACGCAGGTAAAAAAAAAAATATCGCAAAAAAGCGAAAAATAGAAATTTTTTACAAAATAGGCCAAAAAGGCAGAAAGAGAGATCACAACCACGATACTGCTCCGTGGAAAAAGAGAGACTGATGAGGGACCCTGCATGGACGCTTGGTACAGAGCTTGCTGGGCATGCAGAGCGTGGCAAGTCAAAGTTCTAGAAACTTTGACATAAGTTTTCCGTATTGGGACTCCATTTAATGATGTCACCCATGTATGAGGATTACCATCCTGCTTGTCCTCCGAGAAAGTACATTGTGGAACCAAAGGGCTATGGTAGCCAGAAAGTAGCATGGGTCCTGAGACAGATATGTGCAGAACAAGAGAGAGATATACATACATGCCCCCCCCACTGGGGGGGGGGGGTTGGAATCAGTCAGAGGAAGACACACAAGATTGAAGACAGAGCAACCATAGATCTGTGGTAGCTAGAACAAGAGATGTAAGGCAAAGATCAAGGAAAGAAATGTAGGAATTGGGATTCTGCATGGCAGGGAATGAAGAGGTAGTGAGCAATACTACTCTTTATTCTGCCAGCCACTGTAAGTTTCCTTATCTATCTCTGAGTCCATACTGCTCTGATCTGGATATAAAACAGAAATATTTTACTGCTCAAGGCATACTGGGATCTTGAAAAACAAAACGCCACCGGACAGAATTTAAAATGCTACTGACTTTACAAGCGATAGCTGGTATACTGGGACTTGGAGAACAAAAGGTAATAAAATACTTTGAAGGTACTTTAAAAACAGTCCCGCCAGAGTAAATTGAGAAACTGTGGTAGGGTAAGCATGCACTAATCATGCTGCACCAGTTTCTGTATATAAAAGGAAGACCTTTCACAAGCAGTAAAATTCACTAGAAGTTTTAAAAATATCTTCCCCTGCAAACACGTAGTTGTATGAAAAGATATCTAACAAAAGGCAGACAAAGTAAGTTTGTGCTATAATGCTGCACACTGTCCAAAGACAAATGCAATGTGTTCATAGAGTGTGAGAAACATGTACTTGCCCTTCACTATAATACCCAAGAGATGTCAGTAATAGCACACAGTGCTTCTGCTTTCAATACAAGAATTAATGACTGTCATTAGGAGAAAAGTCCATTGAAAACAATAGGGAAAAAGAAAGCAATGAAAAATGATAGCAACATCTTTGGCCACTGCAGACTCTTGCCAATCAAAAACATGCTAATAGTACACAAGAAACAATTTCCCATATTGAATTAGAAATCAGTCAGGAAAAGCTGCACATCTAAATCTCAAGAGCTTTCCCATTAGGATACAAAATGTAGGAGGTGTTTTACAGGACAGACAGATTAGAAAGTTAATGAAAGTTTACAAGGGAGTGGATTGTCCTATTGTAGATTGCCAACTGGTTAAAAGTTAGAAAGCATAGAGCAGGGCTAAATTGTAAATCTTCCCAGTGGAGAAAGGTGAATAGTGGAGAGCCCCAGAGATCTGGTTCAGAGACCACTGCTTTTTAATATATTTATAAACAACCTAGAAATGGGAAAAACAAACGAGGTGATCAAATTTGCTGATGACATAACATTATTCAAAGTTGTTAAAATCACAAATGGATTGTGAGTAATTGCAAGAGGACACTGCAAAACTGTGAGACTGGGCATGCAAATGGCAAATGAAATTTTATGCACTTAAAGAAGAGTGACCCAAACTATCTACACAATGCAAGGTTCCACATTAGGAGTCACCACTCAGGAAAACATTCTAGGAGTCACTGCTGAAAATACATTGAAATCTTCTGTTCAGTGAGCAGCAGCAGCCAAGAAGAATGCTAGGGATTATTAGGAAAGGAGTGGAGAATAAAACAGATCATAATGCCTCTGTATCGCTCCATGGTGCGACCTGATCTTGAATATTGTGTGCAGTTCTGATCAACATCTCCAAAAAAGATACAGAATTAGAAAAGGTAAAGAGAAAGGCTAAAGAGGCGGGACTCTTCAGCTTGGAAAAGAAATGGCTGGGGGGAGATAAAATAGAGGTCGGTAAAATGAGTGGAATGGAACGAGTAGACATTAAAGAACAAAGACCTCGGGGCACACAATGAAGTTACTAGGTAATACATTTAAAACTAATAAGAGAAAATATTGTTTTACTCAATGTATAATTAAGCTCTGAAATTCGTTGCCAGAGGATGTGGTGAAAGCTATTAATATAGCTGCGTTTAAAAAAGGTTTGGACAAGTTCCTGAAGGAAAAGTCGATTAACCATTATTCAGGTAGAGTTGCAGAAATCCACTGCTTATTGTTGGCATAAGCAGCTTGGAATCTATCTACCCCTTTGGATCCTGACAGGTACTTGTGACCTAGAATGGCCACTGTTGGAAACAGGATACTGGGCTTGATGGACCTTTGGTCTGACCCAGTATGGTAAGTCTTATGTTCTTATAGTGCTGACAGGGAACCTTCACCTGCTGGTGGTAAACTGGACTTGCTAGGAAAAAGCATTTAAATCTTAAGAAAAATATTCTTGGACAGTTAAACTATTAATACCTTAAAACTAGTGCACAATTTAAACAGATATTTGTTTGCCATTGTTAGAATTGTCTGAGTTGTGGGAAAGTACACTGATTAATTCTGTGAGCTAGTAAAAGTTAGTATTTGTCTGCCCATGTTAGAACTGTGAGTTTGCAAAATCACTTACTTGATCTGAGTACTAAATCCTGGGTAACTACTTACTGATTTTGATTTGATTTTTACTCATCCCAGTCATTTTTTCTGATAGATTATTACCCCCACTAGGAGGAAAATCATCAAAATAAGTCAATTAGTGAGCTAGAATAATATTCAATTAATCATGATTTTAGTGATTGACTAATTTTAGACCTGTTGCTGGTCATTCACTATCATCATTTAGATATCAAAATTTAAATCCATAGATTTAAAAGATTCCTGATAAATAAATTAAAAAACCCTAATCACATTTAAATAAAAATGAGATATACCTACTCCTTTATCAGTTTTTAAGACTTTAGCAACTCAGCAAATTAAGAAGCAGAAAGACCAGCAGTGAGATAGGAGCTATCCAGTCTTTTGCGGTAAATGCCTCAAGTATGATTATCAACTGTTGATAAGAAGTTATGTTTGTGTGCACTCGGTGCAAGGAGCTCCTAGCCTCAGAGAATGAGTTCAATCTATATAGGCCAGAGTGGCAGACCTGGATGAGCTGAGGCAGACAGAGAAATGTAGAGAAGACATTCAGTAATGTAGTAGAGGTTTTCCAACTCCAATCTGCTACAAAGGAGGAGCAAGGTCACCTGGCAAGAGATCATCACTTGGTGAGGCAGGAAGTGATACAGTAGATAGGCCTTGCCCTCCAGGTGATGCTTTATCTTCTTGCACTGAGGATCTCTCTCCAGAGTTCCATGCCTAGAAGTAGGTGATTTATTCATTTGGATGGCTGTTTGGCATAAGGATTGCTTGGTAACTTCCTTGTCTGTTGAAAAAGTAATGGACCTCATGTGTCTAGATACGATTTTAGAGAGTGCTGAGGAGGAGCTGGCTCTCATGGTACATATGGGAGTTGCAGGAGGAAGGATTCTGAAGGCTGAATTTAGGTAGGAAATTGAAATCCAGAATTTACAGGGTTGCATTCTCAGAAATGCTCCCTGTTCCAAGTGCAAAACCCCAGAGGCAATCTGAGCTCCAGAGTCTCAATGCGTGAATGGTGCACACTTCAAAGTGGATTACATTCAGGTACTGTAGGTATTTCCCTATCCCCAGAGTGCTTACAATCTAAGGCCTGGATTTATCAAAATGCACTAAATATCGCATGCAATAAGAAAAGGGGTGTGTTTTATGGTAATATGCAGTTTATCTTAGCACTTCGCATAAGTATTAGCGCAAACTGCAATAATACCATTTTTAGTATTTTAAGCTGCTGGACAGCCAGCCTAGCTATCAGGGCGAGAGAGAGAGAGACTAGCCATAATGCCCTCATACTAGGTAGGTATTTATACCTCTATATGAGGCCCACCTATTCACTCGAGGTGAGGATTAGGTATTAGTGTAGGAGTTAGGGGCCACTTTGACATTCAAAGTGAGACATACGAACAGAACAGAGCTCTCTTGAGAAGATTTGATGACCTTCGGAGTGAGGAAACTCACCCAAAGATGAGATCTGTGCAATGTTCTCTCAACCTAGCATGATGTTACTCAGGTAGAGAGTCCATCAAGCTAGGCTGAGAGAACACGCACAAATTTCATCTTTGGATGAGTTTCCTCACTCCGAAGGTCATCAAATCTTCACAAGAGAGCGGTTCGTACGTCTCACTTTGAATGTAAAAGTGGACCCTAACTCTACACTAATCCATAAACCTCACTTAGGTGGGCCTCGTATAGAGGTATAAATACCTACCTAGTATGAGGGCATTACGGCTAGGCTCGCTCTCTGTCTCGCATGTGTTAAAGACATTTTCGCATGTGTTAAGCATCTTTAACGCATGCGAAAATGCCTTAATGCATGCAAAAACGCCATATAGCACACTTTGATAAATGACCCCCTAAGTTTGTACCTGAGGCAATGGAGGGTAAAGTGACTTGCCCAAGGTCATAAGAAGCGACAGTGGGACTCGAACCCTAGTCTCCTGGTTCGTAGCCCACTGTTCTAACCGCTAGGCTGAAACAGAGGAATATTCTGGGGAAGAAGGAGCCTATTCCGAAAAGATGAACTCCACCTTAATCAGATTGGAACCAGGTTATTAGAACTAACTTTTAAAAAGGAGATAGTGTAACTTTTAAATAAGGAAAGCCACCAGTCACTCAGCAGCACATGGTTTGGGAGGAGGCATCTTAAAAGGATACTGGCAAACCAAGTAACTTAGAATGTCTCCACAGAGAGGGGGCTGTAAAAATGGAAAAAGCCCAGGTGTATTTAAATACAGAGCATGCAGATAAAAATGACTCCAAACTGCTTATATTATATAGTACTAAATGAGAGAAATTACTGCAATGTAAACAACAATCTGACATTAATTATATGAAAATTTGTTATACAAAACTCACAAAAACCATACCAACTCTTACAATCCCATACATTCACATCCACCCCATTCATAAAAGTACATAAGTACAAAAATTTATATCCAACAACAATGTGTTCTAGCATTTCCTTTTCAGACTTCAAGATGGTTCATATAATTTCCCTGGATGTCTTTCACTCTGCAAAGCTTTCAACTTCACTCTTTTTTTCTTTTAAGGGTTGCTTCTTCAATCTTGCACTCAAATCTTGCCCAACAAGTGACCCTTGTTTCGCCCTAGCTGGGCTTCCTCAGGAAATGACTGCACTATAAATACACAAACATAATCATTAATTTTATAATCCTTAAAAAATACAAAAACCCACAATTCCCATTAAACATTGTTACCTTGATTCTTAAATGCATAACAACCATTATCTCCACAGTATTCAAATGTGGCAATCCCACCTTCACTTTTATTCACTCCAAATCACTATTTTCGCAACTTATCTCCTAAAGTCTTAAGACCATGAATTTTACTCCTACAATATAGATGTGTTTTTCCTGTGGACAGGTGGGGTGGATATGCTACAGTCTTTTGAAATATGGATCAATAGTTTGGATCCAAATTTAAGATTTTCTTTTCAACATCATGAAACTAAGCTGCCTTTTTTGGACGTTATGGTATATAAAGACAATCTCACTATTAGTACTTCAATCTACCGTAAGCCTACAGATAAAAATACGTTGTTGCATTTCCATAGTCTCCACCCTAATTGTATTAAAGCAATCATCCTTAGCGGGCAATTTTTGAGATATCGGCAGCTGTGTTCTTCAATTGCCATGTATAAATAGCATTCTAATGAATTATTACAAAGGTTTATTAGTCACAGGTATCCCCGTCAATGCGTTAAACAAGCATACAAAAGAGGCTTGTATGCTGATCATCAAAATTTACTTATTAAGAATAACAAGGAATCCATATCCCATGTGATTTGTACATTGCCTTACCATGCTCATATGACAGAAGTGAAGCATATTATTCTACGTTATTGGCCTGTATTGGCATCTCTATCCAATTTTATAGAGAAACCAATTTTTGCCATAAAAAAGGGAAGAATTTAAGTAGTAGATTGGTTCAAGTTCTAGATGTGCAAGGTGTTTGAGAAGAAGTTCAAGGTGAAAGTAGATGCAATGGTTGTTCAGTGTGTGATCACATTATGTATTCGGCAGTTTTCTCATAAATGTTTAACTTATCCTTATGTGATACCAGGATCATTTACATGCACCTCTAGTATTGTTGTTTACGCGATAGTATGCCCTTGTTCTTACATGTACATTAAGCAAACCAAACGAGAAATTAAACAATGGATTATTGAACATAAAAGTAGCGTTCATAGATCAAAAGAAAATGCTCCCCTAATATCTCACTGGTTAACTGCCTCTCATGAGGTTGCTGATATTAAATTTTTTGACACCAAACAATTAAAAATGACATGAGGGGATGATGTTTCTGTTGCGCCAAGGCGAACAGCATTTCATTTATTTATGGCGTATGATGACACCATTTGGTCTTAATGACTATATCGAGTGGTCTGCGTTTATGTAATTTTCTATTGACTTTTGATGGGCTGTGAGGGTTAAAAGTTACATGATCTTAAATTTGGTTTTTCACTGGTTGAGTGAAGTTTAAAATCCTACGTGAATAACGTAGTGCACATCAGTAGTTTTGCATTTAAAATGAGTTTGTTGGAGATAAGCGTGACAATGCTTTTTGCTAGTAAGTTTGATCATATTCTGTTATATAGATATGAACAAAAATTTTTTTCAAACTTCTGAGTTGTCTTAAAATAAAAAGGCTACTCTTCTGTGTTGTAGGAGTAAAATTCATGGTTTTAAGATTTTAGGAGATAAGACGCGAAAATAGTGGTTTGGAGTGAATAAAAGGTGGGAATGACAATTTTGAAGACTGTGGAGATAATGGTTGTTATGCATTTTAGAGTCAGGTAACAATGTTTAATGGGAATTATGGGTTTTTGTTTTTAAGGATTATGAAATTAATGGTTATGTTTGTATATTTACAGTGCAGTCATCCCCTGAGGAAGCACAGCTAGTGCGAAACAAGGGCCCCTTGTCGATCAAGAGTTGCGAGCAAGATTGAGGGCAAGATTGAAGAAGCAACCCTTAAAAGAAAATTAAAGAGTGAAGTTGAAAGCTATGCAGAGTGAAAGACACCCAGAGAAATTATATGAATCATCTTGATGTCTGAAAAGGAAACGCTAGAACACACCGTGTTGGATATTAATTTTTGTACTTATGTACTTTTATGAATGAGGTGGATGTGAGCATATGAGATAGTGAAAGTATGGGATTATAAGAGTTGGTGTGTTTTTTTGGGAATTTTGTATGATACAAATAAATAATTGATAAATATAGGTTTTTAAGATATATATATACATATTTTATCATATGTTCTGTAATAAAAGGTTTTCACATTTCTTATGATTGACATTTGTATATAATTAGTCAGATTGATGTGTTTACATTGCAGTAATTTCTCTCATTTAGTACTGTATAATATACACTAGTTGAAAGTAATGTGTAAACCACTGGGTCATTACTGTTTTCCAAACTGCCTGTATCATCTGATAATAAGCAGGTTGTGGATATATATAACAACAAATACAAATAAATCTACTTTAAAATGTATGTATGCAAATGCCAGAAGTTTGAAAAATAAGACAGGATAATCAGAATATATGGCACTAAAGGAAAATAAAGACAACATGCATCTTGGAGGCCTAATGGAAGAAGTATAACCAGAGCCCTCAGTTTCCTGTGGCAGAATTTAAGATTCTGTGGCAAGAGTTGGCAAATTCTGTTGCAATTATGCATATATTTTCAATTTAAATAATGTTTATTTGAACTATATACAAATAAAGTTGTTTTCTGACATTTCTGTGTCCAGTTAATTTGGTACTTTATTTGAGGGAAAAAATCTTAATGATTGGGGCTGGGGAGGAAGCGGGGTAAAGGATTTGAGAATAGCAATAGAAATCACAAAAGAGGGAAATGAAGGATTCTTAGGCAGGAGGGGTAGAGAGATAAGATGGAGGGGGACAGGAGGAGAGGATGAGGGATTTAGAGAGGATAAGGAAAGGGAAAGGGAGAAAGAAGGGTCAGGAGTTGGGATGGAGGAGGAAGGATCAGGGATGGGAAGGTAGGAATCAAGGGCATATTGGGAATAGAAGAGGATGGGATGAGAAAAAGGAGGAAAGAGGGAGGACTAGGGAAGATTGAGTTGGAGTGGAGAAGGAATGAAGTCACAGCCCCCCTCCAAAATCACATCTCCATCCCATTTTCCCTTAGTCCCCCCCCCTTCCAAAGTCTCTTTGATCTCTCTCTTTCACTGCCTCCTAACTACCCAATCACCTTGCTCATCCTGGTTCCCTCCCCATCAAACCTATAATTCATTCCCTTCCCCCACCATAAACACCTCAAAAGGCCTAGTTCATTCTCTTCCTTCCCACAAACCCCTCTTACACTGGTTCACTCCTGCCCCCAATTCCATCCATCTCCCCTGCCTCCATAACCCCTAGTTCACTCTCTCCCCTCCGCCCCCCAAAATCGGTTCACTCCTATCCTTTCCCCAATCTCTAGTTCATTCTGTACCTCTCTTCCCCCAACCCCCAGAAGGTTCACTTCCTCCCTTCCCTATCTTCAGTTCACTCTGTTCCTCCCTCTTCCTGCAATCCCACATCCTCAGTACACTCTCCCTCTTTCCTTCCCGATCCCCAGTAGGTTCACTCCATTCCATCCTCTGCAATCTCCAAGTCACGCCATTTATCTCTCTTCCCCTGCAATTGTTGAGTCACTCCCTCTGCACCCCCTTAATCCTCTCATTCACCTGCTCATGAAGTTAAACAGGAGGAGAGAGGCAAGCCTTGCAGCACCTCCTTCTCCTCCCCTGCCAGACCCAAGTGTCGAACTGTGTGGTCTAAAGTGTAAGTGAAGACATTACTTGAGCAAATGCTAGCTGAATAGTTTGTGCCATAGGCAAACAGAAAGAAAACCATGACAAAGTTCTAGTTTTACATCTGTAGGATTTGACAGCATCTCTACAAGTGTTCTTTCAATGTTTTTACGTTAATTGTATTTGTTTTACTTTGGATCATGTATATAAGACTTGCAATCGCTTAGAGCAATTGCCTAAGCAATTAAAAAATAAATAAAATAGATAAAAATGTTTTAAACTACATTTGAAACAAAACACCTGTGAAGGAAGTCTGCTAGATGAGAGAGAGGTAAAAGAGGTGGTCGGGAAGGACAAGGAAATGGCAGAAAAATTAAATAATCTTTGCCTTTGTTTTTACTTGAGGAGGATGTCAGTGTCATACCTACGCTGCAAATATTTTTTGATGGTGATGACTGAGTGACTAAAAGAAATTACTGTGAAACTGGAGGATGTAATAAATTAGATTGACAGAGAGTTTGCTTACTCTATTTCATCCACAGATAGCAGGATGAATTAGCCATGACATATGGGTGACATCTGGTGGCACCAAAGGGACCTATCTCTCCTAGATAGTGCAGCTTTCAGCTCTACTGAGCATGTGCAGAAATTCCTGTGCGGGCATTGCCTCGTGAGCACTCAGTCGATTTCAGAGTGATATCTAGCTAGGTAGTTGACTCTCCAGGGTGGTGAGTGGATATTGAGCATAGCTAATTCATTCTAAGAAAAACATAGTTTATGGTAAGAAAGGAATATTTATAGAAGTAAGTAACCTGGACCCCTCCATGGAGAGTAGACTACTAAGTAAACAGGGAAACCTGGATCCCACCATGGAGAGTAGACTACTGAGTGAACAGGCTATACAAAACTGCTTGTCCAAATTTACTTATACTTTTTGATAGATTGTCCAGACAGTAATGGGACATAACAGTGTGCACTGAAGACCAAGTTGCAGCCTCGCAGATATCTTTGAGAATACTGTTTGTAGTTGAGTAATGGATGAAGCCATTGCTCCAACTTGATTATCTTTGATAGAGTTCACAATATCTAAGCCTGCCAATGTATAGCAATACTGAATACATTCTGCTATCCAATTAGACAACATACGCTACTCCTGGGGGAATTCTGCGCAAATAAATTTAAAATTCTGCACACAAAAACTTAAAATGCTGCAAAATTCTGCAAACTTTATATTGGTCAAAATAACACAATTTACATGACAGTCTAAGTAATTACATTTTAAATTAATACAGAAAAAAGTTATTACTTAAAGATGCAGAATTTTAAATATTTTAAGCAAAATTTCCCTAGAAATTCACTGTAAGAGTGCCCCTTCCACTCTCTCTCCCTACTCTCCTGTCCACTTTGCCCTCTCAGGCCCCAACTCCTCCACCTGCAAGTATCTCTCCCCTCCACCTCTAGGTTCAACCCCTTTCACTCTATCTCCATTCCCAGAGTTTGACCTGTTCTCAGTACTGCCCCTCACACAGGCTCCCTCTGTCCCTCCCTCTCTCACACACATGCTCCTTTTCTCTAGTGCACAATCACACACCCTCATAAGGCTCCCCTCACTCTCTTGCACACACACATCCCCTCATACAGGGTCTCTCGCTCTTGCATGCACACTCTCCCAAGCTCCCGTTCTCTCTCATTCATACACACTCAAACAGGCTCCCTATGTCTGTCTCTCACGCACTCCTTCACACAGACTCTCTCTCACACACAGCTAGTATAAACATATATATATTTGTATACAATCAACAATGTTTTATAGGAATCATGTGTCTTCTATTGAAGCTTTTTATATAAATAATTTTTTGTTTTTCTTAATAAAGATATTTCAACTAATATTTATTATTTCAGAGGAAAGACCTCAGCACTGGTTGAAAACTTAGTGAACTGAATTCAATACCAGTTGTTGCAGTCTTGGATCAGAAAACCTCTCTTTTTTAATGAAATTTTTAAATCATATGCAGAAGAACCAGCAGGTCTA
Source organism: Rhinatrema bivittatum (assembly GCF_901001135.1). Taxonomy (NCBI): domain Eukaryota; kingdom Metazoa; phylum Chordata; class Amphibia; order Gymnophiona; family Rhinatrematidae; genus Rhinatrema; species Rhinatrema bivittatum. Next base: position 28,432,511 of record NC_042629.1, read on the forward strand.
AATAGTAAAATAGAATGGAGCACTTTACTTTAAATCAACATTATCCAAACAAGAGAAGATAGCTTATGAAATTAAGATCATACATGATGACGTTTTAAGATGGTAATACTAAATGGTTGTTATGACTGACATCACACGTTATGCAAAGGTAAGTAGATAAGGCATTGGATATACGTGATTACTTTTTTGAAAAGATGTAAAAATGATCAACAATTGGCACACTAAGAACATTAAAGCACTTTATAAAGAAAGAATAGCCATGTTAGTTTAATAAAGCTCAGCCAGAGCGTGAGAGAGGCTACGCTCTTATAAGATCAAAAATCGTGAGTACATAAAAGAAATAAGAAAACAAATATGAATATATTTTGGAGTAGTGTATTCTTGTAACACTTTGATATTTGTGTGCAGAGATCGCCCTGATGTAGCGATAAGCGAAACGTCGTTGGCGTTTGTTTGAGAGGATCCATACATTTAAGTTGATTGATAAATGAAGAAACAAAGAAGAATGAACTTTCTTTTTGGGCAAAACTCAGATAAGTGGATTGTTTCATTTGAGAAAAAGTTCTTTTGGGCATGTTTAACTTGGCATATCAACAATACATATCATTGGCCCTATGAGACACCAATGATTTGACTTTAAGTCATATGTGAAAGATCAAAACAGGAAGTAGTTTCAATTTTTGGAAGAAGATTATTATAATATAAAGAAGGATTATTGGGTTTCTATAAAGTTTCATAAAAAAAGAGGTTTTCTGACCCATGATTGTAACAACTGATATTGAATTCAGTTCACTAAGTTTACAGGGTGGTTGGCCATGCGTTTTCCATGCGCTATTACCCCTTACAGTAAGGGGTAATAATAGTGCATCTAATATGCGTGGCCAAATGGGGGCTAAAGAGTGTGCTCAGCCGAGCGCACTGTTCTGTATTGGGCTGTCTATGAGCTAGAAGGATGTGTCTGCTTAGATCATCTATCTGCACTCCTCTATTGTTGTTTGCAACTGTTACTGTGGTGGCAACTATCGTCCTTTTTTACAAAGGTGATGTGCTTGAACCTAGGAGAGTACCCATATAGCCATAATAGGGAGAGGGTGTAAGAAGTTCTCCTAGGCGCAAGGGGGAAAATGCAATTTAAAAACAGTGTGATACATTTTCAATAAAAAATACACTTTTTTGCATATCAAGAGATGTGCAAATTTTCCTCATAACTGCTATAGAACCTTGAAAAATCTGCCAATGGAACTGGTGTATTGGTGCTATGCAATCAGTTACTTTGGCCCCTACTAAGATTCTAGTAGCTGTATTCTGCAGAAGTTATATTGTGAGATACTGTTATATAAAGAGTTGCAACAGTCGATTCGGCTGGTGATTATTGCGTGTATCACAGTAGCAAGGTAGCTGTGCAGTTGGCAAATCTGGCACAGATACATAAAGAAGTCTTACCAACTTAGAGATAGGAGTTTCCATCATGAGGTTCTGAACAAGTTGAACCCCTAGGTTTTGTACTCACTCCTTAGGTTGCAAGGGGTACCTGCCAGGGAAAGTAAAGATTGAAGGGAATAACCTTGACAACTGAACCAGAGGAGTCCCTATTTAATGGAGTTTGAGTTTGTGGTTGCTAAGTCATTGGGCTACTTCTGAAAGACATTGGGCTACTTCTGTAAGACAATCATTGAGACTGGCAAAGGATGAGGTTTGGTCTGAACCCATTTTTATGCAGAGGTGGATATCATCAGCAAACAATTGGTATTCATTGCTGAAGGATTAAATGAGGTCATAGATTGGGTGAATGTAAATGCTGAAAAAGATCAGGGAGAAGATTGAGCTTTGGGATACTCCAAAGGTGAGATCTCTGAACTGGATGGTTTATTGGCCAATGTGACAGATTACATACTGTTAAATAAGAACAAATTAAACCATTTGAGGGCAGTGTCTCCAATGCCAGTATTTCAGACATCAAATCAAAAGTTGGTGATCGACAATGTCAAAGGCAGCAAAAGATCGAAAAGGACTAGGAAGGGGTCACTACCTTGGTGTGCATGTGGGCAGCTACTGTTAATGATGCCCATTAGGATGGATTCTGTTCCATGGATTTTCCTGAAGCTAGATTGGAAATGGAGCCCTCTTCTAGGAAGTTAAATTATTGGATGTAAACCACTTTTTCCACTAGCTTGGACAAGAAGGGAAAGCTGGAGACTAAACAATAGTTGTCAATTATTTTCAGATGAGAACCTGGTTTCTTCAAGTTGGGCTTGATAACCACCTTTTTCTTTTTTAGCATAGGGGTAGGGAGCCTTGCCTAAGTGGCATTAATTATGATGATTAGTCAAGAGACTAAGTCCTGTTTCAGGTTACAGATGAATCTTGGTGAGGACAGGGTCTAATGAGCTCTCAGATCAACTGATTCTTCGGAGGATTTTCTCTACCTCCTGTGGGGAGATTGTCCTTAAGTCAAACAATGGGATACTGTCAGGAGGGAGTTAAGGATCTGGCCAAGGTTGAAGGAGAGATAACTATTAGTAGGGCAACTTAATCTTCAATAATATTCTACAAAAATACTAAGTGTACAGAGCAACAAAACCTTAGTGGCCAATACCTTCACTGAGTTTTTCCAAAATATCTGGAGATCTTGGACTCTAGAAGTCCAAAGTCAGTTGATTCTATCTTTCTATTAAATGGAGATCCTAGAGTTGATTCCTTTGATTTACTATTCATAGGAGTCAAGGACATATTCACTAAAACTAAATCTTCTGGTAGCTTAGTAGATCCTAGTCTTGCTTGGTTAATTAAAGGGTGTAGAGATGTTCTCTTGACCCGAATACAACACATTATCAGTGCATCATCAATAGCAAGATAGCTTCCAGGATAAATTAAGAGAGGCAGCGATGCATCCTATCATAAAAAAAAGGGTCTATTCAAGGTGGGCAGCTTCTTACCTTCCATTCCTGGGTAAATTAACAGAGAAAGCCACAGGTATCTAGCTATACAGATTCCAGAAGAAAATATTTTGGATTTCTGCCAGTCCGGATTTCAGCAGGATTTTAGTACAAAGACTATACTTCTAGCACTAACAGATGATCTAAAAAGGAATCTTGAAATGAGAACAGACTAATTATCCTCTTGGATTTAATAGCAGCTTTTGATATCATGGACCATAATATTTTGTTTTCAAGATTAAAGGTACTTGGTATTGAAGGGACAAAGTTGTTCACTTCATTTCCGCATGGCAGGATCCAGGAGGTATGTAATGAAACTTAACTTTCAGATTCTTAAAATGTACAGTATGGGGTACCCTGATATTTGGTACTCTCACCCTTTTTATTTACAATAACCTCTTACTCACCTTATTAGAAAGGGACGTCTCAATTATTTGGTATATGCTGACATCATACAGGTCTATGTGACCTTAGCCCTAAGCACAAGGATAACATACAAAAACTTAACATTTGGTTTCAATTCAGGATTCGATGTACCTTAATAAATTAAATCTGAATTCTATACAACTAGAAGTCTTATGGATAGTGAAACCTTCAATTAATTTTCCGCCTCTACAATTGGTGACTGAGGATTGTTTTACCCCCAAAAGGAGGAAGTACAAATGTTGGGGATTATTTTTGATGTATACCTGACGATGCAAGCTAAAAAAAAATCCTTTATGGACCTTAGGAATACTGATAGCAGCCATCCATTGTTGATTAGAGAAGAATATCCTACTTTTGTGAAATTTTTGAATTATTGCAATTCCTTATTATTGAATTGCATAAAAGGCAACTAAATAGACTTTAGTTGGTCCAGAACTGTACTTTTAATTATGATTTAAGGTGAGACAGCACTTTACACTGCTATAAAATATCTCCATGACTTCTGATTTTATTCATATTTAGTTTTAAAATTCTTTCCCTGATATTCAGGGCTTTAAATAAAACTCTGGTCCAAAAGGTCCAACTGGACTTCTATATGCCAAAGAGAATATTGAGCTCTAATTAGGATGTACTTTTATGTACTCCTACATCATTTGTAATTAAACTAGTTGACATGAATAAGAAGGTTTTCTTATATGTGGATTCAGAACTGTGGAATCAGATCCTAAAGGATCTTCAGCTAGAGAAGAATTATCTTAATTTTAGGAAATGGTACAAAGCATGGCTTTTAATTAATATTTTAGATTTTCTAAATTATGCTGACTATATTTAGATATTTTCATTTGGTGGTACCAACTTGATTTCAGGATCCAAACAGTTCATTTTGTATATATTTACATATTTATTAATTAGTATCTTTGATAAATACTTTTATTATATTTGGTAAATATGACAGTCTGTTACCATGCTTTGCATTGCATTATTTTTTTTTGTTTGTCTGTTCTCACATCATGCTATACTCCATGCAGCTATTTGTTCAATGTTTGTCTTTTTATTCTTTTTATTGCTTTATGTTATGCACAAACAGCGGAACTTTCAGAATTGCCATGATACACCATTTGTGGCCTAAGTGGGCTCGCAGAGATTTATGCTAGTATTTTATAAATTGTGTAGCAGGAATCACACAGGTTATAAAAATACCTTATATTTCTATCCCGAAAGTACGTGTGTATATTTCAGTATATAAAAAATTTGAAATGAACATGCATACTTACCCTACCCATTTTATAAAAATACATGTGGATATTTTACACATGTAATAAACCAAAAATAAACCAAAAGCAAATATTTTAGAAAGTTTGTGCATGCTCCACTTCTGAAAATACTTGTGTGTGTACTTTGAATCGCCAATTCACCAAAACCTCCACCAGTTGAACTAGACTTCAACCCATTCAGCAATAGTAATCTTAATGTAATCAAATTTGATATCAGTGGAAGGAGAATAAATCAATCTACTATAATAATATTTAATTTAAAAAATAGCCCTGTTGGCTATTTTATAGTTCTATGGAAACCGATGTGATGTTTTCCTAACGAATATCGGTATACAAAACCTTCAAAATAAATAAAATAAATAAAAACTGAAGACAAAAGACAAGCCCGATTTCAAATGCATGAGTCAATTAGTAGGTCTAAAAGTATTCGGATAAATATGGTAATATATGTATGTACACTGCTTACAAAATAGCAAGTTGTGTGCATGCTTCCAAACCCTGCCCTGGAATACTCCCTTTTTTCCCTGAACACATTTACTGCAAGTTATCTAAGTAATCTCAAGGTTTATAAAATAGCACATCTGCACAAACATGCTAATTTCACCCATGCAACCCCTGCATAACTTTCTGAAAATTTCCTCCTGTATTTTATATTATGATTGTACACTCCTTAGGGCATGGAGCAGCTGGCTCCGAACCAAGGAGAGGAGCTGATGCTTTCGATCTAATTCTCAATGAATGCAGGACCTGGTGCAAGGGGAAATGAACAGTAGAGCCATTCAGCAATAGTAATCTTAATGTAATCAAATTTGATATCAGTGGAAGGAGAATAAATAAATCTACTATAATAATATTTAATTTAAAAAATAAAGACTATGATAAAATGAAGAATTTAGAAAGAAATTAAAGGAAGCAATTACGAGGATTAAAAATCTGTATGAGATATGGACACTGTTTAAAAATACCATCTTGGTAGCCCAGATAAAATGTATTCCACAAGTCAAAAAAGGTTGAACTTAGCCCAAAAGACTGCCAGAATCATTCCAACAGTGCTGTTAAAGAGGCTATTAAAATAAAAAAATACATCCGCTAAAAAATGGAAAGCATGACCTAATGCAGAAAATAGAAAATAGCATAAGCATTGGCAAATTAGATATAAAACTTTAATAGGGAGCCAAGATAAATTTGGAGAAAAGACTTGCAATAGAAGCAACAATTAGTAAACCCTTTTTCATGTACAACAAAAATAAGAAAAGTGTGCGGGAATCAGTTGAACCATTAGATAACCAAGAGGCAAAAGGTAGGTTTAGAGGGGTTAAGACCATAGCAGAAAATGTAATAACATTTTTTGCTTTGGCTTTCATGACAGAGGATGTTTAGGGGCATTATCCTTAGCAGAACCATTTTCTGTAGGTAATGATTTAGTGAACCAACAAATCATTGTGAATTATTTAGAGCAAACTGACAAACTAAATAGTTGCAAATCACTAGGACCTTATGGTGTTCACCCCAGAATTCTAAAGACCATCACAGATCTGCTACTAGTGATCTGTAACCTATCATTCAAATCTGCCACTGTATCCAAGGACTGGATAGTAGCTAATGTACCATCAACTTTTAAAAAGGTTCTAGGGGTAATCCAGGAAACCACAGACTAGTGAGCCCAATGTTAGTGTGTGGTAAAATAGTGGAAGCGATTGTTAATAAAATTACTGACTTAATAGGGAACAGACAATAAATTAGCAAAGGGAAATATTTTCTAATAATCTCCTAGAATGAGGTGTAAATAAGCACATAGATAAAGGTGAACCTATCAATGCAGTATATCTGGATTTTCAGAAGGCATGTGATAAAAGTCCCTAATGGGAACTCCAAATGGGTTTGTTTTACACATTCCATGATAGGAATGAATCTCACTCATAAACCAGAATACATTAGGTAAAATCTCAACCTCTCAAATATAATGTGAATACTCATTTTAATACTTGTGTGGTACCTGTAATATATACAGGCAACACATCAAGGTGTACCTGGAAGTTCCTTTGAATAAGGCCATTGTGCCCAATACAATTGGGTCTATTTCTGTATCTTTCTTCCATATTATCTTGATCTGATTGTAACTTTTGATACTTCTGAATCTTCTCTTTCTATATTTAGTGCAGAATAGTCAACTGGTACTGACATGAGAGACACTTAGGGGCAGATTTTCAAAGGCTACGCGCGTAACATACCCATGTAACCTGAGAAAATCTGCCCCTGCGTGCGCCGAACCTATTTTGCATAGGCTCGGCGGCGTGCGCATAAGTCCCGGGGCTTTCAAAAGTGTGCGGTCCAGGGGCGTGTCCCGAGCCCTCCTCCGTTCCGGCGCAAGAGGCAGGTGTAAGAAATAAAACAAGGTAGGGGGGGATTTAGGTAGGGCTGGGGGGGTGGGTTAGATAGGGGAAGGGGAGGGGGGAGCATAAAAAAGGTTCCCTCCAGGGCCGCTCCGATTTCGGAGCGGCCTTGGAGAGAACGGGGACAGCCATCGGGGCTCCCCTTGGGCTCGGTGCGCGCAAGGTGCACATGTGTACACTCCCTTGTGCGCGCCGAGCCCGGATTTTATAACATGCGCAAGGTTGCGAGAACAAATCTACCCCCGCGCATAAGTTTTAAAATCTGCCCCTTAGGAAATTAAAGCAGTTATGATAGGCAAATTTATTATTGTGGACTGGTAGCTGGTTAAAGGATTGAAAACTGTATAAGATTCAATGGTCAGCTTTTCCAGTGGAGACAGATAAAAGTTGAATGCTCCAGGGCTTTGTACTGGTAACAATGCGTAACTTATTCGTTAATGATCTGGAAAAGAGAGCAATGAGCAAAATGAACAAATTTACAAATGACACAAAATTATTCAAAGTAGCTAAAACACAGATTGTGAGGAATTGCAGGACATTGTGATGAAATTGCAGATGACATTTAATATAGACAAACAAAATAATGCACATAAGAAATAATCCTATTTAACTATATATATACAACAATACAGAGCTCCATATTGGGCATTACCAATCAGTAAAATAACCTAGGCATTACTACAGAAAATACATTGAAACTGTCAGCTTAGTGTGAAATAGTCAAAAAAAGCAAACAGAATTTTAGGAATTATTTGAAAAGAAATACAAAATAAAACTAAGAAGAGAACATCTCTATTGCTAAATATAGAAAAACTAGAAAAGACACAAAGAAGAACAATAAAAACAATATGAAATGGCTCCCCTTTGAAAAAAAGGCTAAACTGGTTGGGTTCTTCAGCTTGGAGAAGAGACCACTGAGAAGCGGATATGATAAATGCTTAGAAAATAATGAGTCGTATGGAACAAATTAATAGGGAGTGGTTATTTACCCTTGCAAACAATACTAGGGTACAAGCCATGAAACTAACTGGTAGCAGATTAAAAATAAAATTTAAGAAAGCATTTTCTAAGCGAATGCACATTTAAGCTATGGAATCTGTTCCCGGAAGATGTTTTCAAGGTTAATAGTATAACTGGGTTTTTAAAAGATCTGGACAAGTTTCTGGAAGATAGGTCCAGTAGCAATTATTAATTAGGTAGATGCAGGACCTCTTATTTCTGGGAATAAGCAACAAGGAAGAATCTCCCCATTAGGATCTGCTGTGCACTTCTAAGTTACAACTGGAATCAGAATGCTGGGCTCAGTGGCTCCCTGGTTAATGCATGACATGGTATACATCCCAGAGTTCTGAAAGAACTGAGAAATTAAATTGCAAATCTGCCATTAGCAATTTCTACACTATCATTAAAATCATCTATGGCAGTGGTCCCCAACTCTGGGGGTCCACCAGCCAGTCGGGTTTTCAGGATATCCGCAATGAATATGCATGAGAGAAAATTTGCATGTTATGGAGGCAGTGCATGCAAATTTTCTCTCATGCATATTCATTGCGGATGTCCTGAAAACCAGACTGGCTGGTGGGCCCCCAGGACAGGGTTGGGGACCACTGATCTATGGTACCTGAAGACTGGAGGACTACCAATGTAAACCATTTTTAAAAAGGGATCCAGGGGGTGATCCTGTGAATCTGACATCTGTGCTAGGCAAAATGGTAGAAACTATCATAAAGAACAAAATTATTATTTATTTATTTAAAGCTTTTATATAGCCGACATTAGTGGGGAACATCAAACCAGTTTACATCCGAACTGAAAGGTGGAAAAGTACAAAAAACAGGTAATGGGGATGGGCAAAGATCAGAAAGAGGCCGAAAGGGAGCCGGAGACAGAGCAACAAGGAATATAATGCATGTAACAAATAAATGCAAAAATAATGCAAATGACAAATAATGCAAATAACAAGTAAAGTACTACAAGAAATAAAGTGATAACAAAACCTTTATACAGGCTCAGTTTACTGAATAAATTACTGAATATATAGATATATATAATGACAAAATGACATCATCATGCTAACGGCAGAGCCGGTAAAAGACGCCGTTCCATCGGGCAATGAAGGTGAGGGGCAACCCACTAACATCAGGTACCATGAGAGACAATCCCGGGCTGAAGAAAACATAAAAAAAATGAAAAAATCGCCATGAAACTGAAAATGAGAACGGAGGGAGTCCTCAGAGAGGGAATGAGACCCGCCCACAAAATGACATCATCATGCTAATGGCAGAGCCGGTAAAAGACGCCGTTACATCGGGCATCGCGCGCCGAAGGGGCGCGACAAAGGGGCTTTCCCCTTTGTGCTCCCCTTCGTGCTAACTTTCGTGCTGTGTGTAAAATAAGTTTAGTTATGTTTGTTATTTAAATAACCTCTAATAAGCTGTTTAATAATTTTGCTTTTACATTCGTAATTCTAGATGTTCTATGTATTCGACTAAGGAATTATATTTCCTGCTTGTTCAGTTTTCAGTGTAAACCGGCCTGATTTGCATTTTATGCAAGAAGGTCGGTATATAAAAAAATAAATAAATAAATAAATAAATAAATACAAATTACTGAATATACAAATTACTGAATATACTGAATATACAAATATACTGAATATACAAATTACTGCATATATAGCCAGGAATGGTTTAATGGTACAAAGCTAACATGAATTTAGTCAAGGGAAGTCTTGCCTCAGCAAATTGCTACATTTGTTTGAGGGCGTAAACAAACACATGATAAAAGAGAGCCAGAAAGCATGTAATAAAGTCCCTCATGACAGACTTCTTAGGAAATTAAACAGTCATGGGATAGGGGGCAGTGTCCTATTGTGGATTGGAAATTGGTTAAAAGATAGAAAACAGAGTAGGGTTAAATGGAAAATGTTCCAAATGCAGAAAGGTGAATAATGGAGTGCCTCAGGGATCTGTTCTGGGACCACTGCTTTTTAATATATTTATAAACAATCTGAAAATAGGAATGAATGAGGTGATCAAATTTGCCAGTGCCACAAAATTATTCAAAGTTGCTAAATCATAGGAGGACTGTGAGAACTTGCAAGACGACCTTGCAAAACTGGAGATTGGGCATGCAAATGGAAAATGAAATTTAATGTGAGCAAGTGCAAAGTGATGCACTTTGGGAGGAGTAAACAAATTATAGCTACATTAGGGGTTACCATTTAGGAAAAGGATCTAGGTATCATCGCTGATATTTTGAAATCATCTGCTCAGTGTGCATCAGAAGCCAGGAAAGCAAACAGAATGCTAGGAATTATTAGGAAAGGGCTAGAGAATAATAGAATAGATAACGCCTTTGTATTGTTCCAAGGTGCAACCTCATCTTGCATATTGTGTGTAATTCTGACATCATCTCAAAAAAGATATAGCAGAATTAACAAAAAGGTACAGAGAAGGGCAACCAAAATGATAACGGAGATGGAACTTTTCCCTTGTGAGGAAAGGCTAAAGAGGTTAGGATTCGTCAGCTTGGAGAAGAGGGGGAAATACAATAGACGCCTATAAAATAATGATTAGAGTGGAATAAGTAATTGTTAATCAGTTTTTTACTCTTTCAAAAAATACAAAGGCTAGGGGACACACAATGCAGTTATTAAGTTGTACATTTAATACACATTTTTTTTTTACTTGATGCATAACTAAGCTCTGGCATTCGTTGCCAGCGGATGTGATGAAAGCTCTTAAAAAGGTTTGGACAGCAGGAAGAGACATCACGCCTCGGGATGGCTGCCTAACTTGTGAGCTCCAGCAACCTCAAAATAAAATCCCAGATATCAATAACATTCCTCTTCCTGGTGAAATGAGATTGCAGCATGCTCAGAAGAAAGATGTCAGCCTGCGAAAAATTACCAGGACTTAAAGAATTTTTCATATGCTGCAATGGTGGTGCATGAGAAGGAAGGCCCGAGGAGGGTGGAGTTGACAAAGCATGGAGCAGAGGAGACGGACTGCATGAGCAGAGGAGATGCACCGCATGAGCAGGGAGGTAACGGAGCACAACTAAGCAGAGGACATTAGGGGTGTGCATTCGTTTTCGCCGTATTGGCGATCCACAACATATATTGCACTATTCGTAGTATTCGTGGGGAAGCGAAACGTATCGCGATTCCCCACGAATCTTCGCCGAATTATACGGCCACCTAAATAAAAATTTAAACAACCCCCCCCTCCTGTACCCCCCCCAAGACTTACCAAAACTCCCTGGTGGTCCAGCGGGGGGTCCGGGAGCCATCCCCTGCACTCACACCCTCGGTGCCGGTTTCATCATGGCGCCGATAGCCTTTGTCACAGGGGCTACCGGTGCCATTGGTCAGCCCCTGTCACATGGCCATCGGCGCCATCTTGTGCTCCTACTATGTCACAGGGGCTCCTACCGGTAGCCCCTGTGACATAGTATGGGCAAAGGCTATCTGCGCCATTTTGAGTACTGGCATAGGACGACCGGAGTGCAGGAGGTCGTTCCGGGACCCCCGTTGGACCCCAGGGACTTTTGGCCAGCTTGGGGGGGCCTCCTGACCCCCACAGACTTGCCAAAAGTCCAGCGGGGGTCCGGGAGCGACCTCCTGCACGCCGGCCGTCCGATGCCAGTAGCCGATCGCCTTTGCCCTCACTATGTCACAGGTACCGACGGTCGTCCCCTGTGACATAGTGAGGGCAAAGGCGATCGGCGCCATTTTGAATACTGGCAGCAGATCGCCTTTGCCCTCACTATGTCACAGGGGCCAACCGTCGGTACCTGTGACATAGTGAGGGCAAAGGCGATCGGCGCCATTTTGAGCATCGGAAAGCCGGCGTGCAGAAGGTCGCTCCTGGACCCCCGCTGGACTTTTGGCAAGTCTTGTGGGGGTCAGGAGGCCCCCCCAAGCTGGCCAAAAGTCCCTGGGGAGTCCAACGGGGGTCCCGGAGCGACCTCCTGCATGCCGGCCGCCCGATGCCAGTACTCAAAATGGCGCCGATAGCCTTTGCCCATACTATGTCACAGGGGCTACCGGTGCCATTGGTCAGCCCCTGTCATATGGTAGGAGCACAAGATGGCGCCGATGACCATGTGACAGGGGCTGACCAATGGCACCGGTAGCCCCTGTGACAAAGGCTATCGGCGCAATGATGAAACCGGCACTGAGGGTGTGAGAGTGCAGGGGATGGCTCTCGGACTCCCCGCTGGACCACTAGGGAGTTTTGGTAAGTCTTGGGGGGGGTCAGGAGGGTGGGGGGTTGTAGTTAATTTTAATTTTAGCTGGGACATGAATAGAAATCGCCGTATTAACGCATCGGGGTGCCATACGGCCGAATACAACGTATCTGCTCCCCGACGAAGCCAAATCACAAATGCAACGTATGGCGTCCCTCTGCACATCCCTAGAGGACATACTCTGACTCATGCTGACTTTCAGAATTGGTTTTGGACTTGCAGAGAGACATGGGTAAAATAAAAATAGAGATTTTGGCCACGGTCATGGATCTCCGTAAAGATTTTGCTGATCTGGGAACCTGGTAGAAGAGGCAGAAGGCAGAGTAGATGCTCATGACGCAGTGCTGCAAAAACAGCAATCTGTGATTACAGGCCTAAGAGTGGATGCCAGAGATCTGAGAAGCCCTAGAAAATAGGTCAAGGAGGGGGAATCCGCAGATCTGAGGAGTGCCAGAGGGAGCCACATAGCAGGACTGTTTTCAGGTGGCAGCAAGTATCTGTACAATGGTCCTGGCCTAGACAGAGGTGGACGAGGTACCAAATATTGAATTTGACAGGGCACATAAAGAGTAGTCAGAGTGAAAAGCAATTTTGCCAGAGACAATTGTTTGCTTCCATAAATTTTCACTTAAAGAAAAGGTGCTCAATAAAACTAGAAAAATTAATGACATCCATTGGAAGAGCCATAAAGTGGAGATATTTCAGGATACTTCCCTCATGACAATTAAAAGAGGAGATTTAAAGGACAAACTACAAGTTTTGCACAGGGAATAAATCAAATATAGATGGTTGTTTCCCTTTGGAATAAGCTTTACCATGAATGGAATGACTTCCAGGGTCATGACAGTAGATATGGTAGATATACTACAAGCAGATGGGAAACTCCCAACCCAGTTCTGTAAAAATAGATCTGCCACATCCAGTACTTCAGCAGATGGCCTGGTCAAGTGGCTAAGAGTCCAAAAATGGCAGTTAGGAAGCTCTTCATCATCAAGAGAGGCAACATCCTGAAGAATTCCATTGGAGAACATTCTGGCATATGAAGTATTTAAGAGGTCTCTGGAGAAAGGATGAGGGATGGGGCTGGGAAAGATGCGAAAAGGAAAAAAGAGAAAACATCACGAGTAAAGATCTGACATAGCTGGTAAAAAGTTATGAAAGTGTAAGAGGAATGTGAGAGAGGGAAATGGTTGTTCGTGATCTGTTGCAATGTTTTATTTGCTGCGGGGTGTTGGGAGAGGGAGACATCTGGAGGTTATGACGTCATTTCTCAGGAATGGGAAAGGGGGATGGGATAGGGAGGGGAAATTGCTACCTTTTATCTAGAGGTTTGTTGTAATTTGATAAGGAGGGACTGGGGGGTCATTGGTAATATCTGGGAGATTTTGGGTGCTGATTTCAGTTTTATGGGTGTAGGAGGAGGTACGGTAAAGAACAGCTGAACAGTGATAATGAATTGAGTGATTAACAATTACTAGTATTAAAATAGTATCGTTGAATGTTAAAGGTTTAAGTTCTCCAATAAAGAGGAAGTTTTTGTTTAAGAAAGCACTTTCAACCTTTTTTCCCTTTTCCTCCCTTTTTCACCCCACCATCTTCCCCTTCCTTCCATTCCCCCCCCCCCATTGTTACTTTTTTGTAACTATGTATAATTTATCTGTTTTTGTTTGACTTTGTAAACCGCTATAAAAATAAATAAATAAATAAATAGATAAACCACGGCAGACACTTTTTTGTCAAGAGATACATTTAAAAAAAGAGATGAGCATTTGTTAAGAGTTTTCCTCAGCAATTTTTTGCCTCTGCCAGCAGGGAGAACAAATGTTGTGGTGATACTGTTTGGCAGATCACCTGTTGGTGAGGTACAGTCAGATATGGAGGGAAGGTTCGTGATAATTAAATTGCTATTGAACAAAACACCCTACACATTAGTCAACATATATGTGCCTAATGTGGCCCAAGGTGAATTTTTTGAAGTGATAAACAAAAATCTTGAATATCGGGCCAATGGATATATAATTGGAGGAGACTTCAATATTGCAAGATACCCATATTTGGATAATTCAGGGGTTGGGAATTCACAAACAAAGAGACTTGTTTAAAATCTCTGATGGCTGATTGGGGATTAGCATATGTAAGGAGGCTATATCACCCTTCTAATCTTGACTATACTTTATATTCTAAAGAACATAATGTATATTCCAGGATTAACTATTTCTTCTTAATCAATAGTGTTGCTATCATAAGTCCAGGAAGTTGAAATTGGATCATACTCTCCAAACTGGATGGGGTTATACAGGGAAGCTCTTCTGGTGACTCAATGAAAGTTTACTGGGTGACCAGAAATTTTGTGAATAGTTAAGAACAGAGATACAGCAGCACTTGGAGGAAAATGATAATGATACAGTTTCTCCAGTCACATTATGTGCTAGAACAAAATATGTAAAAAAGCAGAGGGATCGAAAAAGATTAGAATTAATGTCGAAATTGGCAAAACTAGAAATACTACACAAGAGGGCGACACCAGATGAATTATTACAACTAGAATAAGTGAGAAAATACTTAAAACATCTAAATACTGGAGACATTGTATTTCAAATGGATACGGTTAAGTAGGACTATTTTGAACACAATAACAAGACGAGTAAGTTCCTGGCCAGAAAAATTGAAAGAGAGAATGACACAAAATCAGATACTTCAGATAAATATAGAGGGGAAAATGATTCTAGATTCTGAAGAAATAAGCAAATGTTTTTCCCAATTTTATGAGGAATTGTACTCTACTGATCAAAAGATCCAGAGAGATGATACAGAGGCGTACCTTAGTATTATCGATTTACCAATCTTAGAATATAATAAAAGAGAAACATTAAATAAGGTGATGAGAGAGCTCAAACAAGGCAAGGCTCCAGAGGTGGATGTGTTTTCAGCTAAATTTTACAAGCTTATGAGCCCCATTATTGTTAAGCCTCTAGTATCTATTCCTTATTACATAACAATGATATACAAGCAAGCTTTAATCTAGCGGGAATTACTTTATTAGCAAAACTTAGTAGAGATGTGTCTATGTGGATCATATAGACCCATATTTCTAAACAATTTAGCTTTAAAAATATTAGACAAAGTATTTGCACTTCGATTAGGATTATTAGCAACATCTAATATTCAAACTGACAAAGCAGGTTTTGTCTAAAGAAGACTGATTCAGATAATATACTTAAGATATTAAATTTAGTATGGTAGTGCAGCAGAAAAAAGTTCCACCCATTCTATTAACCATTGATGTGGTAAAGGTGTTTGATATGGTTCAATGGGACTTCCTGTTTGCAGTGATAAAATGGGATTAAGACAGAATTTTTAACATGGTTAGGGAAGTTATACATTCAGCCTACATTAAGGTGAATAGAGGGTACTCGCCAACATTTTCAGTAGGAAGAGGGTTGCCCTCTTTCTCCCCTATTTACCCTGAATCTGGAATCCCTAATGTAATAGATAAGGAGATTATTTGATATATCTAATATCCAAGTAGGAGAGGAGTATAAAGTATCTGTTTGCGGATGACGCTTTATTTATGTTAGCTTACCTGGACACTTCTTTAAAAGCTTTATTTATAGAGACTGACGTTCAGTAGGGTTTTGGGTTTATAAAATAAACAAGGAGCAACCTGCAATAGTCAACATATCAATTCCATAGCCTCTTATGGTATAAATACTGAAAAAATTTTCTTTTAAGGTAATGAAAGGTGTGAAATATTTAGGGGTTAGAACTGAGGTGCAGTTGGATGCTTTGTTTCGAAAAAACTATGGGGGACTTTTGAAGAAGACTGAGCTGGATTTGCATAAATGGGATAGAGGAGATTTTTCCTGGCTTGGCAGAACAATTATAAAAGTGAATATCCTATCAAGATTTAACTATCTCTTTCAAACATTCCCTATAAGATTACCAGAGGCTTCTCTCTGACAATGGCAAGGGGAGTGTTGTACCAACCAAGGAACAGGGAGTACCGTACTTTCTTTGGTATTTTGTGGCAGCTCAACTACGAACAGTTGTAGATTGGCATAAGAAGAGGGAAACCAAGAGATGGGTTCAACTAGAAAAGGATATGATGAGAGTCTACCATACTAGAAGGGTTACCCTGGTTACCTAAGAAGAGTAGGGTGTTACCAAAAGTAATACCACCTGTGCTGGGTTTGACAGACATTTGGGATAAATGGAGTAAAAATATAATAGGGGACTATTTCCCAAATACATTGTTTCATTTTAATAGAGAATTTGTTCCAGGCACTAAGTCAGTAGCTTTTATCAGATGGAAAGACAGGAGATGCTCTAGATTGGAGCACTTTTTGGAAGGTAAAGGGCTGAAAGCATTTGCATTAATTCAAGATGTATACAACTTGCCAACAACTGATAGGTATTACTATCTGCAAATACAATATTACACAAAACAGGAGATATAGAGATTTATTAAAAGCGGAGTTATTATTTGAGGGTTTTTGCGACTATGCAGACTGTTGCGAGCTTCTTCTAGAATTTACAACATTCTCAATGCTGACTTTAAAGTCAAGCCTAAATATAAACAAGCCTGAGAACAGGTCTTAGGGCAACTGACAGATAAGTGTTTGGACACGTGTTTTATGCATACCAAGAAGGGTTCCATATCAGCTCATTTAATGGAAAATAGCTATAAGGTATTATATCTATGGTACATGATGCCTGAATGTTTAAACAGTTTATAGCCAGACGTGGAGGATAAATGCTGGAGAGAATGTGGTGCAAAAGGGTCATTTTTGCATATTTGGGGGAATGTCCAGTGGTAAAAGCTTACTGCGATATAATTTTGGAATTAAAGCATGAAATCATTGGGTTAAGAGTGATGAAAGATCCTATGTTTCTGTTTGATATGCAGCAGGATTCTACCCAGTTGGTACTTCAACAGATTACGGTAGCAGCGAGATGTAAAACTGCCCTCAACTGGAGAAAGGGACACCTAAAAAAGAGCAGGTGCTCCAATGGTTGGACATACTATATTACCTGAACAAGTTGAAAGACACTGTAAAGAGATTTGAGATGACTTGGAATTCTTATGAACTGTGGGAAAGTACAACAGACATAACAGGGCTGGTTAGGACTGATAATGGCAGTAAGGCGACTCAAGAACACTAAGGTTACACCGTGCTGTTTTGGAATAAAATATACTGGATTGCATAATAATAATACTAATCATGATACTTGAGAGAGGGGAGGAAGGTGTGGCTGGATAGGGAGAGAGATGAAAGAGTCTGACAGGAAACAGTGTATTAGCAACAACTGAGATATTGTGTTAAAGAATGTTGGATGTTCCATTCAATTTTATAAATAACACAGAAGCCAACTCCTCTCCCAATATATAAACACAAAACAAGGAGAGGGAAAATATATTCCCAATCAAATATTATGAACAATTTTTTAATTTTCATATAATAAGGAGAATGGTATCATAGAATCAGAGTGCCTATCAATTTCAATCCACTGTCTCCCGCCCACATAGGGCCCCAGACAGTATCAGCTTTTATGGCACCATAAATTTTAATCACGTACCATCTCCCTTATATGATTTTATTTTTTAATTTAATAATTTTATTTTGTTTTCTGTTTTATTAACTATTAATTAATATTAATTACTCAAATTAAAAAATAAAATCGTATAAGAGAGATGGTACGTGATTAAAATTTATGGTGCCATAAAAGCTGATACTGTCTGGGGCCCTATGTAGGCGGGAGACAGTGGATTGAAATTGATAGGCACTCTGATTCTATGTTACCATTCTCCTTATTATATGAAAATTTAAAAATTGTTCATAATGTTTGATTGGGAATATATTTTCCCTCTCCATTCAATTTTATTCCATTTATTTTAGTCTATGTACAATATGTATACTAAGTTGTTGAACAAGAGTACAATATGGTACTGTACTATTTTATTGTGGACAAACTGTGAATTACAAAAAAAAAGTTTGCATAACTTCCTGGAGGAAAAATCCATAAACCATTATTAAGGAGCAGTAGCAGAACCCCACTGCTTATCCCTGGGATAAACAGCATGGAAACTATCTACCTTTTTATATCGTGCCAGGTACTTGTGGCCTGGATTGGCCACTGATGGAAACAGAATACTGGGCTTGATGGACCTTTGATCCGACAGTGTGGCAAATTTTATGTTCTTATGTACTTATATGGTAAGAACATAAGATTTAGCAAAATCTAGCACACATTAAACAATGATGAAACAAGTCCAAACAGTGTGTTATAGAAAGTATAATGTCCCAAAATGTTCAAAGACAATAGGTTTAGTTATTTGTCAACAGAAAGTTTATTTGGGCTTCACATACATAGCATTGATTAGGAAATGTGCCCCCGACACAGGTTCTGTTTTGCCGGGGAGGCAGCTTCAGGAGGGACAAGGTAGGTACAAACACCTTACATCTAAAAAAAAATGATATATCATATTAGGACAACTACAGCAAAATCAATCTAAAAACAGACAAAGGTGCACATACCAAATCAATAGTGGCAACTGCAAAGGACGAGGTAGATGCAAACATCTTACATTTAAGGCAAAAAAAAAAAACATCAAATTAGGACCAGAAAAAAAAACCTGCTAAATTTGCAACAAGTCAAAGTCAGTTGAAAAACAAATAAGATTATACATACCAATTCAGTTGTAATATTTGGACTCAAAGTGAAGCCAGAGTTTACAGAGAAAGGGAAACACATGTGTATTTAAAAGGCTACTGAAAACAACCCCCGAGAAAATGTATGTGCCAAAATGTGTTGGCCAATGAGAGCTCAAGGGATTTGTCTTTAGTAGCTGTTTAAATACACCTGCATTTCTCTTTATCTGTAAATTCTGGCTTCACTTTCAGTCCAAATATTATGACTGAATTAGTAGGTATAATCTTGTCCGATTTAAGATTTACTTGTTGCAAATTTAGCAGGAGCTGCCTCCCTGGTAAAAAAGGAAATGGAGGACATTTCCTAATCAAAGCTATTTATGTGAAACCCGAATAAACTTTGTTGGCAAATAACTAAGTCTTTGGTCTTTGAACTTTTTGGGATATTATACTCTCTATAACACACTGTTTGAACTTGTTTGAAGAGCATAAGATTTGCCATATTAGGTCAGACCAAAGGTCCATCAAGCCCAGGATACCAGCTGGTCCAGGTAATTTACTTCTCTTTAGTTTGTCAATTTGCCCTACTACATCTCCCACGTACACAGATTTGTTTCAGTTCTTCCGAATTATCAACTTTGAATATCATTTCTGGCATGTGTATCTTTCACAGCAGAATAATGTGCGGCAAATCAATTAAACTGGACAATAGCACTATGAACAAAACATAAATAATTTAATAAGTGCACACAGCAATAGTGCACAGAATTTAAATCAAAAAAACTAAACACGTAATCATACAAAGCCCCGACATGGCTGTGTTTCGCGTCAGGCTGCGTCAGGGGGGATCAATTCCAAAGGTTCTATAAAACAAGATACATACAGTTATTGTACAGTGTGGCGGACACAAAGGTAACATTTAAGAGAACTAAGTCAAGAGGCACACAAAGCACTGTGAAAAACAAGGTAACAACAAAGCAATCTGACCCTCAGAAGCAAACAAAACCATGTAGGTGAAGAAAGAGTGCGAGACATATGGCCCTGTATAAATGGGAAGGGGGAGGGGAAGAGGGGGGAAGGGAGGAGGGTGGAAGGGAGGGGAGGGGGAGGGGAAGAGAAGGGAGGAAAAAGGGGGAGGGGAGGGAAAAAGGAAAAAAGAAAGGAAAAAAGGGAGAAAAAGGGAAAAAAAGGGGAGGGGGGAGGGGAAACCTTTGGAATTGATCCCCCTGACGCAGCCTGACGCGAAACACGGCCGTGTCGGGGCTTTGTATGATTACATGTTTAGTTTTCTTTATTTAAATTTTGCGCACTATTGCTGTGTGCACTTATTAAATTATTTATGTTTTGTTCATAGTGCTATTGTCCAGTTTAATTGATTTGCCGCACATTATTCTGCTGTGATTTACCTACATGTGTGTACCCTTAACTCCGCCCCCTTTGTATGTGTATCTCTTTTACATCTTCCTCACTGAAGACTGAAGCAAAGAATTCATTTAGTGTCTCTGCTATGGCTTTGTCATCCTTAAGTGCCCCTTTTACCCCTTAATCATCTAATGGTCCAACTGATTCCCTTGCAGACTTATTTCAAATGCACCTGAAAAAGTTCTTATTATGACTTTTTACTTCCACATCAAGCTTCTTTTCAAATTCTCTCCTTCCTTATCAATGCTAACTTGCCAGTGCTTATGCTGTTTTCTATTTTCATTTGATCTCTTTTCCATTTCTTGAAAGATATTCTTTTGGCTATTATAGCCTCTCTCTCACCTCACATTTTAACCATGTCAATAATTGTTTAGCCTTCCTTCCGCCTTTTCTCATGCGTGGAATGCATTTGGTCTGGGCTTCTAAGATGGTATTTTTAAACAATGACCATATCTGATGTAAACTCAATCATTGCAGTTGCTCCTCTAAACTTTTTCCTAATCATTTTCCTCATTTTATCAAAATCACCCCTTTGAAAGTTAAATGCTGTCACAGCAGATTTCTTCCTCCAGTTATTAAGTCAAATTTGATCATGTTGTGATCACTACTGTCAAGTGGTTCCAACACTTACTTCTCACACCAAATGTAATTTTATTTTAAGTATTTATGATTTATATGATAGAAGTTTTTTTTATGATTGGTTTAAACTTTATTGTATTCTGTTTTATTATGAAAAATTGTATTTTATGTTTCATTTTATTTAAAAAAATATTGTAAACCGGTATGAAGCTATATACCAACATCGGTATAGAAAAGTAAGAAATAAATAAATACTGTGTTCCATTAAGGACCAAGTCTAAAATAGTTTCCTCTCTTGTTGGTTCTTGTATCAGCTGCTCCATGAAACAATCATTTATTTCATCTAGGAACGTTACATCTCTATCATATCCTGACCGCTGACGCCATACCCATGCCTCTTGGCTTGTAAGCTTTTAGTTTCATCGCTGGATTTTGGAAATCCAACATAACGAAATCATATAGAAGCATGTCCATTGAAAAATATTCATGGGAGGACTTCTTTGAATTTTGATATATACTACTATGTAATTTGGCTTCGTGTTCAAGACTAGATATGGTTATGTCCTGAAAATTTACCCCGAGGAAGTCCTTAGAGTCTGATAATAACTGAGAAGAAAGTCATAAGTTCCAATGAAGTTATTGAAGATTTACAACCTCACTGATCGGTTTTGATGTTACATTGTTGTCAATTAAAGGTGTGAATGTGATTACTTTGAATGTTTATGATTGTTTTTACTATATTTTTATGGATTTGGATATGAATCTAGCGATGTAGTATAAAATGAGAAATTACTACTTATCTGATAATTTCCTTTTCTTTAGGACAGTCAGATGAATTCAGAACAAGTGGGTTATGCTCCTCTAACAGCAGATGGAGATTGAGCAAGCTGACATCACAGTACAAATATCCCTGCAGTGACATCAGCCCACCAGTATTCCTCTTTAAAAGCAACTGTGGACACACTAACAAAAAAATTAATTAAAAACAGATAACCATGTCAATACTCAGCCAACAGGCAACACTGAGCTCAGATAAGAAAGTAATAATACTAGGCTAGGAACTGGCATAACGCTTACCAGTAAGCCCTGTAAAACGTCCGCACACAGGAGAAGCAATACGTAACCATCCGGCAGCCAAGGGAGGGAAGCTGGATTCATCGGACTGTCCTAAAAAATGGAAATTATCAGGTAAGTAGTAATTCCTCATTTCTTAGTGTCCAGTCAGATGAATCCAGAATGAGTGGGATGTACCCAAGGTACTCCCAAATAGGGTGGGAGGCTGCCTGCGGTCCTGTCAAAACCAAACATGTGAAGGTTGCGTCCTCCCGGGCCTGCACATCCATGAGACAATAATACCTGGAAAAGATGTGTAAGGAGGACTATGTCACAGCTCGGCAAATAACAGGAGACAACAATCTAACTTCTGCCCATGACACTGCCTGAGCCCAAGTGCAATGAGCCCTAACCTGACTAGGTAACTGCTTGCCAGCATCCACATATGCACCCGTGACTACCTCCTTAATCCACCAAGCTATTGTAGCCCATGAGGCTGGCTGTCCCTGTCTAGTGCTGCCTTGAAGGACAAACAGACGATCCAACTTCCCCAAAGGCTCAGTAGCCTCTAGATACCTGACAATATGTCTCTCATCCATGGGTCGCAATAGACGATACTCCTTTGCATCTCTCTCCATGAACATGTCCCAAGGAACACTGAAAAACTATCGCATATCCTTCTCGTATTACCTCCATGATCTACTAATCTGATGTGATCTCGACCCACCTCCGATAAAAGAGAAAGAGACGTACCCCTATCTCCTGTTCCCAAAGGAGGGTCAGCAAAACTTCATTGGAAGGCTCAGGAGTTTCCAGTACCTGAGCCTGCACCTCTTCTGGATTGTCGGGGAGAAAGGACTGAGACCTACTGAAGGATCAAGTCCTTTGAAAGGATGCTCCTCTGTAAGGCCGGAAATGCTTGGATCCTGTAGTTCGACCTCTCATTTTAAGGGAACATTGCACCTGCTTCTTATCTTCCGGCAAACAAGGAACCGGAGATTCGCCCCACTTACTGGCCAGTTTCTTCAACTCGCTGTCAAACAAAAGCAAGCCGTGAAAGCACAACTTGGTGAGATTAGCCTTGGAGGTTGCATCGACCAACCAATTTCTCAACCATAATTGGCACCTAGCCACTACTATCGAAGCTATCCCTCTGGTTGAAGTGCAGACAGCTCGCATCTGCCAAGAAGGCAGCAGCTGGTTCTATAACTGCCCTGGAATTTACCCGAGTCATCGACCTCCTGGGAGAGAAGCAAACAAGAGCGAGCTACCAAGGAACAACAAGAAGCGATCTGCATGGTCATTGCCACAGCTTCAAATGCTTGCTTAAGGATAGTCTCAATCTTTTTATCATGAGCATCCTTCAAGGCCATGCCTCCTTCCACAGGAATAGTGGTCTGCTTGGAGACTGCATATACAAGTGCATCTACCTTAGGAAAACTAAGCACTCTCCTACTACTAGATCCAGAAGGTACAGGCCTTCCAAAATCCAACCGCCTTTGAAATTAGACTTGGGGGCACCCCACTCAACATCAATCAATTCCTGAATGGCCTCCATCATGGGAAAAAAACAAGGAAACCAAAATGGGATTTCTTTTTGGCTCAGACACTGAATAGGCTCCAAGGACTCCAACCATTATCAAGGTCTGGGAACTCTGACAATTCATCTCTATGAAAGAAATGTAACATAGTTCTATACGGTTCTAACCCAGAGAAAGGGGGGGGGGGATTTCACCATTCTCAAGAGAGGCAGTGCCATCTTGATCCCTATCCAGAGGTTCCGCTGCTGCTTTAGGGGTGTTCTGGCACTTAACAGAAGGTCCACGCAAGTTTCTTACCTGCTCCTCTGCTCAAGAAGCATTAGACAGAACTGCACCTGAAGAAAGGATTGCAACTCCTGGAAAAATTCAACCCATGAGAAGGTAGAAGAATCCAGACCAGAAGAAGCCTGAGGAACACTAACTTGAGCTACTTTCCCCTGCTGAGGAAGCAGTTAGAGGAAATCCAAATTCAGGCGCTCACTAGAGTCTTCTTTACCCAGACCAACATCCGGCTGGGAAGAACCGGGCTTAGTAAAATCAGAGGAAGACAATTCTCCCTGAGTCTCCAAACAGCGCTGGCACAAATCAGCGGCACTTCTGGCTGAGATGCCCGAATATGACAAGCGGTGCAAAGAGAAAAACGCTTAGGCTTCTTAGGTACATGCACCATCATGCTGACAATGTGCTAAGTGGCGGCTGGAGGCATGCATTTATTTTGTTTTATGCGCTCAACTAGGCATACAAAAATGTGTCCAACATTTAAGTGCGTACACCTAGGCACTTACCTAGGTGGCTAAAAAACTAAGCGCACAAAAAACTTATGCGCACAATACCACTTGAGAACAGAAGAAAACAATGCTTAATGTGGGCGTTCAGACTAAAAAGGCCTCACTGTTTGCCCAAAAATGGAGCGCAAAACTGGATGCACAGCTAGACACAGATGCCGGACCAATGATCCTTTAGAAGGCAGCCTTAGTAAGTGTGCGAAAAGCCATTGTGGCCTACCAAGCAGTGTGCAGAAAAAAGCCTTGCAGCGAGGCCTAGCCTAAGGAGGCTGCTCAACCCGCCAGGTTGCCATTGTCACTCAACCTCCCACGGAGCGGGTCGAACGTTGGACTGGTGCGCCGAGCACAAAGACCAGGAGAGGAAGAAGCCCTTCCTTCTAAGTCTCTGTAAATCTCTGTATAATTTAAGTTTTGTTTTTAAAATTACCAGAGCTCAGCCTTACCTGGCTGAGTACAGAGACGGTTTCTGGCTGCAGAGGGAGAGGGCATGTGCCTTCACAGCCGCGTTTGGCTTCTTGCACCCACTGCCTTTCAGATGCTCAAGCAGCTAAATCCATGCCAACTGAAAATTCAGCTAACGGACCAAGGCACTCATCTGAGGGCCCACGGAAATCACCTCAGGAATTCTCAACTCTGGGAGGGGACCATTTGGTTTCACTGCAGGAGAGTGGGGCAAATGTATTTCCTGAAATCTTCTTTCCTTTAAAATGAAGCAATCCCCGGTGGGGAGATGCACATCTGCCATCTGCTGGAGACTGAGAATACTGGCGGGCTGATGTCACTACAGGGGTATATGTACTGTGATGCCAGTTTGCTCCGTCTCCATCTGCTGGTAGAGGTGCATAACCCCACTTGTTCTGGATTCATCTGACTGGACGCTAAGAAATTGAAAAGTTTTGTAATTTTGTATAATATATTCAAAATTGATTAAAACATTTTTGTTGTTAATTATAAGCATTCTCTCTATTGTAACTCACTATTGGTATGTGAGAAGAAGATAATCTTTATCCTTCTTTGCTCCTTTACATAACTGAAATCACACATTAACAATAATATGACAGATAAGATGACTGCAAGGGAGACAGAATTGAGAAGCCAGATGGGATTGGGATTAGAGAGGAGAAAAGCATGAATCTGAAATGTATGAAGTCAGAATGGAGATGAGATTTTAACCATATATGCTCTGCAGAAGATATGCAGAATATAGAAAGCAAACTCTGGAGATGATTAAAGGCTGGAGTATGGTATTCTCTACAGCAGCAATTCTCAACCGGTGTGTCGCGACACACCAGTGTTTTGCCAAGCACCGGCAAATGTGTCGCGGCTCCCGGTGTCCCACTGCCCTTATGGTGCTTCCCTTCTTCCTTTTTCCTACCCCGGTAGGCCAATGGGAAGCTTCCTTTCTTCCTGCCCAATGGGAAGCCTCATCCATTCTTCCTACCCCCGCGCAGGCCAATCAGAAGCTTCCTCCCTTCTATCTGCCAATGGGAGTAGGAGGAAGGGAGGAAGCCTCTCATTGGCTGGTGAGGCAGGAAGATGGGGCATCGCATAGCCCCAGGGTGGGGTGGTTTGATGGGGGCTGGGAGGAGTGGCAGTGTCGAAGCCCGACCCAGACAAAGCAAGGCCACCACGGGAACTCATGCAAGTGGCAGCAAAGAGGAAGCCCTACCCCGACACAGAATCACAGAAATGACAGCAGAAAAAGACCAAACGGCCATCCAGTCTGCCCAACAAGCTCCCATACTTATCAGTTTCATCAAACCGCCAAGGTCAGGGCCCTTGTGGGTTATTGTCTGAGTCCATCACCTGCTGTTGAAGCAGAGAGTAATGTTGGGGTTGCATCAAAAGTGAAGTATCAGGTTTACTGATTAAGGGTAGTAACTGCCGCATCAAGCAAGTTATCCCCTTGTTTGTTTATCCAAACTGTACAGTTCAATCCCATGTTGGATGTTGTCTGAGATGTTGTCTGAATCTAATTCCTCTTTTCCACATTTAGGGTAGTAACCATTGCATCAAGCAAGTTACCCCCATGCTTATTTGATTTCCCAAACTGTGCAGTTCGGTGTCCTTGTTAGTTGTTGTCTGAATGTAAATACTCTTTTCCACATTTCCCCTTGCTGTTGAAGCAGAGTGCAATGTTGGAGTTGCATTAACTGTATGAAGGTTTATTGGATAAGGGTAGTAACCACCATTCCAGCAAGCTACCCCCATGCCTCTTTTCATTCATTCCTATCCTCTAGCCTTTAGGGACGCACAGTGTTTATCCCATGCCCCTTTGAAATTCTTCAGTTTTTTAGTTTTCACCACTTCCTCTGGAAGGGCATTCCAGGCATCCACCATCCTCTCCGTGAAGAAATATTTCCTGACATTGGTTCTAAGTCTTCCTCCCTGGAGTTTCAAATCGTGACCTCTAGTTCTACTGATTTCTTTCCAACGGAAAAGGTTTGTTGTTGACCATGGATCATTAAAACCTTTCAAGTATCTGAACGTCTGTATCATATCACCCCTGCTCCTTCTCTCCTCCAGGGTATACATATTTAAGTTCTTCAACCTCTCCTCGTAAGTCATTTGATGGAGACCACCCACCATTTTGGTCGCCCTTCTTTGGACCGCCTCCATCCTGTCTCTGTCCCTTTTGAAATACGGTCTCCAGAACTGAACACAGTACTCCAGGTAAAGCCTCACCAAAGACCTGTAAAAGGGGATTATCACTTCCTTTTTTTTTTTTTAAATAAGATATTCCTCTCTCTATGCATCCCAGCATTCTTCTGTCTTTAGCTATTGCCTTGTCACACTGCTTCGCCGACTTCAGATTGTTAGACATTATCACCCCAAGGTCTCTCTCCCGCTCCATGCATATCAGCCCTTCACCCCCCCCCCCCCCGCCCCCCGCCTCCCAACACATACAGTCTTTTGGATTGCCACATCCTAGATGAATGACTGCACTTCTTGGCATTGAATTTCAGCTGCCATATCTTCGATCACTCTTCCAGCTTTCTTAAATCCAATCTCATTCTCTCTACTCCTTCTGGTGTGTCCAACTCTGTTGCAAATCTTAGTATCATCCGCAAATAGATCGACTTTACCTTCTATCCCTTGCGCAATGCTGCTCATACAGACGTTGAACAGAACTGGTCCCAACACCGATCCCTCTGGCACTCCACTTTACACCATTCTCTCTTCAGAGTAAGTTCCAGTTATCATCACACGTTGTCTTCTATCCGTCAACCAGTTTGGCAAAGCCTGACCCCGACAAATCAAGACCGCCACGAGAGCTCATCCCCGTGGTGGGGAAGAGGAAACCTGACCAAGCAAGGGGATGAGCTCCCAAGGCAGTGAAAAAGAAGGCCTGGAGTAAAGCCGTGGCGGAACTGGAGCCCATCCCTGCAGCAAAGGAAGAAGAGGTTTGGCAGTGAGGCCTGGTGCATGCATGTGAGAATGGGAGCCTGGGTGTAAATGTGAACGGGTGCCTGGGTGAGAGCTTGTGTGTGATTGTGAGAGAGGTAATGTGTTTTTTCTGTGTGAGAGAGACCGAGACTGGTCATGGAGTCTAATTGGGGGTGTGTGGTGTCTGACTGGCTGTGGGCCATAAGAAGAGGATCGTGAGGACAGAGCTTCAGCAGTCACTGCTGCTTCTGGTGTATGCTTTTGGCCTGCAAGGGAAAGGAGTAGGAGAGTTGCTGGAGAGGGTAAGGTGTCTTTTAAGTTTATTTTTCTTAATTGATTGCCTTTTTAATTATTGGGTATTATGTGATGTCTGCTGTTTTGAAATATTTTATTGATATTTGGACAATTTTTAATAATTTTTATGAGTTTTTAATTGTTGGATATTATTCTGTTCAGCAGCTGTTTTGTAACATTTTTAGTATAGCTTTACAATTATTTCTGTGTGGGGGATCTATAGCAGCTTGGCTTATCAGATTTCCTAACAGGAAGTGTATTAGTATTTAGGGCCTGGTTTAATATTTGTAGTGTTGCCTTTTCACAGATAGGGTTGTTACTGTTTGAGTGTATTCCATGATACATGTGTAACTTTGTGCAGATTAGTTTGTGTGCATTATTGCAGATCCTGGGACTATATTTTTCCTTCCATTTCTCCAGGTTTGCATTGCATGCAGAGTGGCTTTTTTGGTTTTCCATTCCGTTTCTGTCTCCATATTCATAATTTGTGGTATTTCTGTTCTTGGTGAAAGTCAGTTTTGGGTGTGTGACCGAGGTGAGCTATTTTACTAGCATGTAGGCATTTCTATCAATCTTATTTATTGTGTTTTCTCAATAGGATATGCATTAGTGGTAAATTACTGTCTTTTTCATAAGGAAGGCTATTGTGCCTGGTAGTAAAGGGAGTTTGTTTTGCTTTTACTGAGATGTCATCAGAACCAGAATATCTTTTTTGTATGGTGAGTTGTTTGGGTAATGCTTTAGTCCTGCTCTGACCCATTGTTGGGAGTAGAGGGGGTTCCTGTGGATGCAGAGAATATGTTTTAATTTAGCCCCGTGACGGTCACATGTTCAGTGTGTCATGCATGTGAGAACCATCTGTCAGGTGTGTCCCGGCTGAAAAAAGGTTGAGAACCACTGCGCTATAGGAGGAAGGAGAGGTGAACAAGTATGTCCAGAGAATAATATAGTGTTATAAAAAAGAAACTGCCATGGCAGATTCTGATAAGATTATGGAAGAGAGGAGAGATGAAACAGTACTGGAGAGGATTCAAGCATCTGTAGAATCCTAAAGGTGATGGTCATGACTGATCAAGAGTGTGGAGAAGGGTGATTACGTGTTAAAGTAATCTGATGATGGTCAGAAAGGGGAAAAACAGAGGAAGAGCAAACAGAAGGCAGGAGTAGCCATGCTGTTACGGGGTGTGAGTTGATAGAACACAGTTGTAGGTCAACTGAAGAGGTTAAGGCAAGAAGCTTTGAAGCATAAGAGTCAGAAGGATCCTCAACATAGAAGTTTTATTATATTTATTTAAAATCATGTATATTCTGCCAAACCCAGACAAGTAGTTCAGGGTGTATTACAATTTAAAACACAAAAAACAAATTTTGACATACATAAACAAGACCAAAATCAATAAAACTAAAAGAAAAAAATGTTTCAATCTCCAAAGGCTTAAGTAAAATAAAATGCTTTAAGCCGCTTCCAAAACGTTTAAGTCCTAAAAGAAAAAAGAAAGGAAAACATGAGTCAAGCAAGAAAGAAAGCCATGAATAGAAGTCAGTGAAGGAGAAGGGGAACCCATTAGGGTGTTCACAGATGACAGCTAGCCAGAGGGATATTGGGGTGAACAGGCGGATGGAGTGAACCACAAAGGAAGAAACATGAGAAGGACTGAGGAGGAAGAAGTGGCTGAAATCTACAGTAAGGGATAGTATGAAGGAAAACATTACTTCAGTGCTGATTGACCTCCACTGGCTGCTGGTCCAGTGAAGGATCAAATATAAAATATAAAATTTGCTACTTTGGTGCATAAATTACTTTCACTTGATTCTTTCCTTGGTCCAATGCGTTGCTTCTTATATACAATCTAAAGGGCTATACGTTCCTCCCAGAGAGGGCTGTTCCAACAGTGGGTCATACTCGACTGAGAGGGACCAGGGAGTAAGCATTTTCTGTTGCTGCCCCCTTGTTATGAAAGTCATTGCCTTGGGTTCTACAGCTGACAACCTGTTTTAAAACTTTCAAGGGCCTATTAAAAATATTCTTGCTCAGGCAAGCATTTCTTTAAATGAAGCTATGGACTCCTTCATAGTATATTTTTAGGCATGTTTGAGGCTGGTATTTAATGTATGCTATTGTCTGATGGCTCTCCCTGAATTTGCTTTTATTATGTATGTCCCTTTGTACACTGCCTAAGGTGGCTTATAAATTCTGCAAAAAATATTTTATATATACTGTCAAGGAGAATATTTACCACCACCCCCCCCCCCCCACACATATATATATATATATATATATATATATATATATATACACACACACATACATATACACACACACACACACATATATACACCTCACACTGCCATCTCCACTCTCCCTGACAGCATCTCATATATATAAAATGGCCCGTCCAGTCTGCCCAGCAAGTTTCTTTTACATGTCTTGCTCGTTTAACCATGGTGCCAGTGTGAGGTGCATATATCAGTTCACTCTCATTACTCGCACCATGAAGCATGAGTAGCTGGTCGGTCTTCCTAAGAAGTCTAGAAACCTCCAAATACCTTGACATCAAAGGTCCTCAACACACAATATTCCTCCACATCTCTTTCCGTATCCAGCATCGGCAGGGAAACAGATTGATTCGAGTGAAAGTCTGAAACCACTTTTAACAAAAAAGATGGAACAGTTCATAGCTGGACCACTCCCGGAGTCACCTGTAGGAACGGGTTCCTGGCAACAATGAGCCTGCAGTTCGGAAACTCTATGTGCAGAACAAATTGCCACCAGAAAAACCGTCTTCAAGGTAAGTAACCTCAAGGAGAGGGTATGCAGTGGCTGAAAGGTGGAACCCACCAGAAAATCCAGAACTAGATTAAGGCTCCACAAGGGCACCGGCAACCACATGGGAGAATGAATATGCTTCACCTGCTTCAAGAACCAGGCCATGTCCAGATGGGCAGACAAGAACCTACCATTTACCTGGCCCCGGAAACAGGCAACAGCCACCACCTGTACCTTCAAGGAATTAAGGGCCAAGCTTTTAATCAACCCATCCTGCGAAAAGTCAAAATGAGTGGGATCTTAAGAGAACAAGGATGAACCCCTTGTTCCTCACACCAAGCCTCAAACACTTGCCAAACCCGTTCATAGGCTAAGGAGGATGAGAACTTCCGAATTCGAAGCAAGGTGGAAATTAGAGGAGTGGCATATCCATATTTCATCAACCAAGCCCTTTCAAGGGCCATACCATAAGACAAAATAGAGTTGGACCCTTGTGAAGAATAGGCCCCTATTGAAACAGATCTCTTTAGAGCGGAAAACAGAAACGAGAGCAAGACAAGAGTCTCTGCAGATCTGCATACCATGGCCTTCTAGGCCTCTCAGGAGTCACCAGAAGCACCATCTCCATGTACCTCCTGATCCTTCGAACCAACCTGCCAGACAAGGGCCACAAAGGGAAGGCATACTGAAGCTTGCCCACTCCTGCACTAGAGCATCGATGTCAAGAGACTTCGGATCACACCTGCAACTGAAGAAATGAGGAACCTTCGCATTGCGTGATGTCGCTAGCAAGTTTAGATACGGTAGGCCCCAGCGGCCCATTATGAGCTGGAACGCTTCATCTGACAATTCCCATTCTCCTGGATCCAAACTGTCTGCTGAGAAAATAGATTCTCACATTGTTTTTTCCTGGAAAATGGGAAGCAGAGATCTCCTAGAAATGTACCTCCACTGATACCATGAACTAATCTATTTCCTGTGACATTTGTTGACTCTTGGTGCCTCCCTGCCGAGTGATGTAACTCACTGTCGTCACATTATCTGACGTCACTCAGACCACTTGACACTGCAAGTGGTCAGCAAACCACAAGCATGTCAACTGTCACACGCTACCAGGCGACTGATGCTACAGAGTGACTCCCCTGCACTTCAGCGCCCCTGCACTGAATCTTGGAGATTCAGTGCAGGGGCACCCCCCAATCTTGGAGATTTGCATCCATTATGAGTACCAGTCAGTCTGGAGCCTGCAAGGAAACTCCCTTCCTCAGATGATCCGCCTGCAACCATCATTTCAGTTGGATGCAGATCTCCACTGGTAACAGAAGCTGTACTGAATAGTCCTGAGACTGTGGACTCCACCAGGTAAGCAGAGAGTGCTGGAAAGAACGCATATGCACCCTTGCCCACGGAACCACCTCTAGAATGGCCGCCATCATACTGAGCACCTGCAGGTAAGACCGTACCGTTGGGCAACCTGCTTCTATCAATAGTCACACCTAGGCCATCAGCTTCTGAATGTGGATCTCCAGCAAAACAATCCCTGCCTTGCTTCATATCGAAACAAACACTGAGATACTCCAGCATCTGGGATGGCCTTAAATTGCTCTTGGCCAAGTTCACCACCCAATCTAGCTCATGCAACAAGGAGACTACCTTGGGCGAGGCCTGAAGACTCTCTCTTCCAAGCTTTTGGCCCGAATTAGCCAGTCATCCAGGTACAGGTGGAACAGAATGCCATCTTCTCTCAACGCTGCCACTACCACAACCATGCTCTTGGAGAAGGTTCTGGGAGTGGTGGCCAAATTAAAGAGGAGCGCTTGAAACTGATAATGTTGCTCCAAAATGGCAAACTGCAGAAATAGCTGATGCTCCAGACGAATGGGAATATGTAGGTATGCCTCTGACAAAACCAGAGATGTAAGAAACTCTCCTGACTATACCTGCCAGTATCACTGAGCATATGGTTTCCATGCAGAATGAATCACTTGCAAATGACGATTGACGCCCTTCAAGTCCAAGATGGGTAGAAAAGAACCCTCCTTCTTGGGCACGAAATAAAAGGAATAACGGCCCATATTTTCTTGTGATTTGGGCACTGCCTGCAAGCTCAGGAGCCTCGATAACAGTCTCCACTGCCTGTCTCTTTTGTGGGGAGCTGCAGGGAGACTCCATGAAGATGTCCCGAGGAATGCTGAGAAATTCCAGATAAGGGACGTCTGGAGCCTTGCAGGCTCCAGACGTCCCTTATCACCTCCAGAACCCAGTGGTCTGACGTGATCCTGACCCTCCTCTGATAAAACAGAGATAGATGACCTGCTCTGGGAGGTAGGTCAATTCACCTTCACTGAGGGGGTCAGGAGGCACCAAAAGGACAGACCTACCCAAAGGTCTAGCCCTCTGTGAAGCCGCTCCTCTGTAGAGTCTAAAACACCTGACATCCCTAGTACAGCCTCTCATGCCTAACGAGCGTGGCACCTGCTTATCTTCTGGCAACCAAGGAACCTGGGACTCACCCCACTTAGCCATTTTTTCCAACTCACTCCCAAATAAGAGTAATCCTTTAAAGGCAATTTTGTATAGACTTTGAAACTGCATCGGCTGACCAATTCCACAGCCATAGCTGACATCTGGCCACTATCACAGAAGCCACTCTTCTGGCAGAAGTTCAGACCAGGTCGCAGTCAGCATCCACCAAAAAGGTGACTGCCGGTTCCATCACCACCCTGGAATTCAAACCAGTCTTATTGACCTCCTGAGATGGAAGCAAACAGGTGCAAGCCGCCAGGGAGCAGCAAGAAACTTTGCATATTCACTGACACTGCTTCAAAGGCCTGCTTAAGGATAGCCTCAATTCTCCTATCCTGAGCATCCTTCAATGCCACTCCTCCTTCTACTGGAATGGTCGTCCGCTTGGTGATGGAACACATCAATATATCCACTTTCAGTAAATGCAACTGCTCTCATGCCACTGGATCCAGGAGATACAGACCTTCCAAGGTTCGACTCCCTTTAAAATTAGCTTCTGGAACGCCCCATTCAAGATTAATCAACTCTTGAATAACATCCATGACAGGTACAAAACAAGATGCTTTACGCAAAGCAACCAAAATAGGATTTTTTTGGCTCAGACATGGGATCAGTACCTGGTACTCACAGCATCTTCAGTGTTTGAGAGACTAGTGCCAGCAACTCATCTCTAGAAAAGAAGCGCAACATTGTTCTATAAGGTTCTAACCCTGGAGGAATTTCCCTATCCTCCAGAGATTAAGGATCTTCTTCATCCGTGCCATTCAGGTCCCCATCAGTGTGACCCACAACAGACCAAGATGCTTTCCAACATTTACTTGCGGTACCAAGTTTGCGGGATTCCGCAGTCTGCGATCCTGAACTTCCAGGTTTGGCAAGCCCTGCTGAATATTCCTGTAGAAAGGACTACAGTCCCTGAAAAAATTCCACCAAAGAGAAGGCAGAAGGGTCCATACCAAAATCAGGGGTCGGTCTGGCGCCCACTGACTTGCCCTCCCCTGCTGACGAACCAGTTAGGGGAGTCTCAAAACTTCTGAAAGATCCCCCTCCGGTTCCCTTCCTGCAACCAGCTGGGAAAGGCCTGGCTCAGCAAAATCAGTTGGAGACAACTTGCACTGAGCCTCCAAGCAGTGCTGACAAAGATTAGAGGGAACCCCTGGCTGTGATGCCCAAATATGGCAAGCCATGCTAACTGCAAGATGCTTCGGCTTCGGCTTCTTTGCTACCGGTGCCATGGAAAAATGATGTCCAGAAGCAGCATGCTCAAAAATACAAGTGCTGAACAATTGTACGTCCAACAGTCCATACCCGGCAAGAATGTGCAGGATGCCGAGTTATAGGACATATCTATATCTATATATCTATATTTATTTCTCTCTCTCTCTATGTATATATGGACCGCGTGGTTGGATGTCCACGTTTTGAGCGTGTGTTGTACAGATGTTTATACACACACACATATATGTATACATACCTAATACACACACACATATATGTATACATACCTAATACACACACACTCACATACATACATATACATACAACACATACCCAAAACTTGGACATCCAACCACGTAGTCCAGACGGACCCTCAGCCTTTGAGCACAGGCACGAACTGATGTCAGGCACTGCTTTTGCAGGTGACTTGTACAAAGCACATGAATCTTGTCAGTGTACTACTGAAGCCTGAGAGCGGGGTCAAGCCCAAAAAGCTGCTCAACCTGCCAAACTACCGTGACTCCCCAAGTCTCCCACGCAAACGCACGTTGGATCGGTACACCAAGGCTCAGAGACTAGAATCAGAACCCCCCCCCCTTTCCAAATAAAAACCCCACTTTGCCTGAGTTCAGCCTGTCCCAGCCAAGAACAGAGTCAGTTTCCAGTAGCGGGGGAGAAGGCAATTGCCTTCACCGTTGTGCTTGGCTTCCTGCACCCACTAGCCTCTCATCTAAACCTATCCTGCCAGCTAAGTCCATGCCAGAACCAGCTACTGGACTGAGGTAGGGATCACCAAATATCACCCCAGAAGAACTAAGGGAGGGACCATAAGGTATCATTCTCAGGAGAAGCGGTGTGTGTTAATCCATTTTCTCTCTTTTATGTTTTTTTAAACAGTAGGGAGATGCATATCCACCATCTGCTGGAGATGGAGAATGTGGGCGGATTGAGCAGGGGTTATGCACCTCTACCAGCAGATGGAGCAAAGCTGCCGTCACTTATATATAGGTGCATACGCCACTGGTTGTGGATTAACTTGTCTGAATGCTTAGAAATCTTGGATTGTGAGCAAGAAATCTTTTCAAATAAATATCTTTAATATCTTATTAGTAAACTGAGCTGATGTGATCCTATGGCATGCTCCTTCTGGCTTGCTGGTGAATGGAAGTCAAAGCCCCGATAAGTCATAATGTCCTCAGGTATCTGCAGCCAAAGCAGGTGGGGGAAGAAAGCAGGTGAGCTTTAAATTTCCCAATATCTGGCCCCTTTCTTGGAAGCATACAATATTCTGCAGGGAAGCTTCAGTTAGTTGTTCACAGATTAAACTCCCAGAGAGGTGGTATCAGTACTGACTGGGAGTCTATCAGAATTCTTTTCACAAGGCTTCAGTTGGGTCCGTAGTCTGAGGGAAAATCTACAGCCTATAGTTGGTATCTATATCAAGAGGAAAGCTGGGAAAAGTCAACTGCTCCAAAGCAGTCACCGAGGACAGCTTTCTTTTTTGGTGACAAAAAGATTTCAACATAAATACAAAATTACCCTTCTAACCTTTTTCTCCAGCATACAATACCTCTTGGATTAAGACAGATAATATATTTTATTTTCATTATAAAAGAGCAGCAGTGGCTAACAGAAACTACATTTTTGGGCTCTGATGATTTCTATACATAGCCTAATTAACTTGTAACTTACCTCAAAGAACTCATCATAGTGCTCTTGCATTTCTACATCACTCACTGCACCTGCAAGAACGCAAGACATATCCATTGACATCTACGTTCAATGCCCAGTGAAGAATAACTAGAATTTCAAACGGCTATTATACTCTCCAGAGCAGTATTTAAAAGATCACCTAGAACAGTTATGTGAAATACAAAGACAGCAAAAAACTAAAATTTACATATAAAATCTAATGTGGGGAGAACTCTCCCAATACATTACATATGGTCTATTCACCGAACTTAGCATTATAAAATAGGTCCTAAAATTTTGCATGAGAAACAATGTACAGCAAGTATAGTGATAAGATTTCCTGCTTCCATATACTGTACACATGAATAGCTGAACCCAAGTTTTTAAACTTTCTAGGTAGTTTGAAAGTAAAATTTTAATTTCATAAATTGCTCTTTGTTTTTTTGCCATATACTTTGTACTCATATACTGGCCTGTTTTATAAGCACAATGATACATTATTGGGAATATATATAGAAACCTGTGCGATATCTGTGTCTCCCTCATTACTGTATTAGATGTGACACCTGGTAACTACTGCTGGTACTGCAGCCTCTCTGCAGTTGAACTGGGCCAGTCTCTGAGGTAGGAAAGGTAAAGAGAGTGCGCTGGAATGTGTTGCCATTAGGTGTCAGGAGGAAGGGATGTCAGTACCCACAATGTAATTCAGCCGCCTGTGCTTAGCATGAGTAGGCCCAATGATCCCCTGAATAATGCTGTATTACACTGGTAAGCAAAGTTTTTGTTTCCTTCAGGCTTTTCGGTGTTTCAAATAGATTTTTTGATGCTGATCACAGACATTACTTCGAAATTTGTACATCACGTAAGGTTTTTGAGAAACGGCCAATTTTGTGTTACAATAATTGTGAAATTTTAAAACAATCTCACGTACATATATTTTCTTGCTGGACAGTAGTTTTTATGATTTTTAAAATTCATATATTTTTGACAGCCATAAGCAACGTAACATGTAACAGAGACTAACTTTTTAAAAAATACACCAAGAAACTCTGCCTGATCATGCCAGAACTTGCTCGGGCTGCCTGCAGGGGAGAGGCTGGATTAGGGATCAGAACAGCTGTTCTCTTTTCAGTGTGCTCCAGGCCCAGCCCCTCCCCTGCAGGCTGCCTGGAGGGGAGGGGAGGGGCTGGGGCAGAACACCCCTGCTGCTCTCTCACTTTTAAGTCTGAAAAGAAGTGCCAGAACTGCTTCTTCTACATTAATACTTTTTAGATATTTAAATGTCTCTATCATATCCTCTATCTGTTCTCCCCTTTAATATGGAGCAAAACATTCTGATATAATGGATATATCTCTTCGCAGCCTGGTGTCCTCAAATAATAGAATAGTTATTATATAGCAATGTCACTTAATTGTTTAATGCATCAATTCAGAAGGGAAGGCACCTTGAACTCCTTATTCTAGTATTTGTTTTTTTTATTATTGAATGTTTCTGTTTCAGCTCCAGAGAGTACTTTAATGTACTCCAGGGCAGAGACCTTTACAGTTGTGGTCAAGCAAATATAGTGGACTAGGTGGTGAAGAAGTTGATTCTCAAAGCTGACCAGTCCCCTCTGTGAATTGATATGAACTTTTCCTGACAGACTCAAGACTTAGAAGGTTCCAGTAGTAAATTGTATGAGGCCATCTGGTAGCCAAGTCCAAGGTGGGCTACACTGGTAAAGTTTGTTTCTTTCAGGCTTTTTGGTGTTCCAAATAGATGTTTTGATGCTGATCACAGATATTACTTCAAATTTGTACATCACGTAAGATTTTTGAGAAACGGCCAATTTTGTGTTACAATAATTGTAAAATTTTAAAACAATCTCACGTACATATATTTTCTTGCTGGACAGTAGTTTTTATGATTTTTAAAATTCATGTATTTTTGACGGCCATAAGCAATGTAACATGTAACAGAGACTAACTTAATAAAAAAATAAACCAAAAACTCTGCCTGATCATGCCAGAACTTGCTCAGGCAAGCCCCAGCTTGGCTCCAAGATTCCAACTTGTTTCCATGAAGACGCAGCCTTATATAAGCAGCAGCAATGAGTAGACTCCTATGCAACGTCTGTGTGAATGAGCGAATCATATCGCTAAAACTGTTGAGTTTAAAGCTTATGGATTTAATTTCATATACTTTATGAAATGTTGCGCCAATGTTGTAATAACCATGACATGTTTTGTTACATCTGTGGTGAGTTTACTCTGAAAGCACAGAAAAGGAGTATGACTGCACTCATTAAGAAGGCGTATGAGTTATACTTTGGGTGCAAAATTGGTGACCAGGACAGAGCAAAGGCTCCTCATATATGTTGCGCATCTTGTGCCAGAGGTCTGCGAGCTTGGCTGAAAGGTATACGACCATCCATACTGTTTGTCATCCCAATGATTACAAACGAAACTCTGCAGCAAAACATTTTTAGTTTTGTTTTCTGGTGTCAACATTGCCATTATAGCTTATGCCGCTACAGATACGTAACAATGCTTAATGTATATTGCACTTTTCTGGCAAATGGTATGTGATACAGACATAATAAAAGCATATTTGTGTACAGCTTGTTAAAATCTACTTGTTTCACTGAAGGTTGTGGAGGAAACAAAATGTTCCCAGAAATTTGTTTACCAGTGTTATCTATTACCTTATATCTTAGACTTAAACTTATCTCTTTCCATCCTGGAAGTCTCACATGTATGTGAGAAACAAAAGGCAAAGGCAAATGAAGAGCAATAAAACTTAAAAACAGCAAGTGAACCATCGAGGACTTGGGAGAAGAGATTCACAAACATCCGCACATAAACGCACCTTCTCTAATCTATCTACACAGTTTTTATAATATATAGATGTGTATGAAAGAAAAGCAGATTATAAATTCTTTTAAATTAAATCTAAAATATTCTTATTACATGAATACCTGCCTTTGTATCTATCTTTTACTATCCACAATGTGAACTTGAGATTTGGATTATTAATACAACTATTAATATTTCAGGAGGAACCATGGTTGGGGTCAGAGAAGAGAGGGGGAGGGAGATAGTATGTAAGGAAGTTAATCTCCTCTCCCCAGCTATTTCCATTCCACATACTGGGGACTAGGTTTCACCCCAGTAATAGCAATTTTGTGCTGGGGGGGAGGGGGGAGGTAAGAGGGGCAAGGGAGTAATCCCCATCCTTCACATAAATCTTGGGAGGAAAGGGCTGACAATGGGGCAGTAAACTTACAAGCATAACTGGGATTTTTTTGCCAGTCATTTTTGGCAGGCCTTTTCATGCATCTTGTTATTTAATGTAGACTACTATTTTAATATCCAGGGAAAGCAAATGCTGCTTACCTGTAACAGGTGTTCTCACAGGACAGCAGGATGTGAGTCCTCACATATGGGTGACATCACAGGATGGAGCCCAATCACGGAAAACTTCTGTCAAAGTTTCCAGAACTTTGACTGGCCCCTACTGGGCATGCCCAGCATGGCATTAATCCTGCAGCCAGCAGGGGTCCCCCTTCAGTCTTATTTAAAAGCTACAATCAGTGCCGAAAAATAAAATACTAAAACATTACGAACCCGACACTGCGGGGTGGCGGGTGGGTTTCGTGAGGACTAACATCCTGCTGTCCTGTGAGAACACCTGTTACAGGTAAACATTTGCTTTTTCACAGGACAAGCAGGATGGCAGGCCTCACATATGGGTGAGTACCGAGCTGAGGATATCCGAACATGCACCAAATGTACCCAACGACGTGCAACAGGCACAACAACTGGGGTGGAATTTGGGAGAGGGCATCCTGAACCCCACTGGGCAGGCGGAAAGGTGTAGGTACGTCACGTTGTAAATAGGTTACGAAGGACAGACTGGCCAAAGATGGAATCTTATCTTCCGGCTTTGTCCAAGCAATAGTGGGCTGCAAAGGTGTGGAGAGAACTCCAGGTAGCAGCCCTGCAAATGTCAGGAAGCGCACCGATCATAGGTATGCTACTGAAGTCGCCATGGCCCTCACAGAGAGTGCTTTAACACGGTCTTGAAATGGAATGCCCGCTTGCTGATAGCAGAAGGATATGCAGTCCACCAACCAGTAGGAGAGAGTCTGCTTACCCACAGGCTTCCTCATCTTGTTAGGGTGGAAAGAGACAAATAATTGAGTGCTTTCCCTGTGGGCAGCTGTACGGTCTAGGTAGCCCGTTTACAGTCAAGGGTATGCAGAGCCTGTTCTCCTGGATTGGCATGGGGCCTGGGAAAAAAGGTAGGTAGTATGATGGATTGATTGAGATGAAAATCCGAAACTACCTTAGGTAAGAATTTAGGGTGAGTGTGGAGTACCGCCTGGTCCTGCAGAAGTTTAGTGTAAGGCAGATAGGTAACTAGGGCCTGCAATTCACTAACTCTGCGAGCTGAAGTGATAGCCAAAAGGAAAATCACTTTCCATGTGAGATATTGAAGTTCACAAGAGTGAAGAGGCTCGAATGGTGGTTTCATGAGCCGATCCAAAACCAGATTAAGGTCCCAAGAAGGGGCCGAGGACGCAGTGGAGGCTTGATGTGGAGCAAGCCCTTCAAAAAACGTGTTACAAGGGGTTGTACTGATATAGGGACATCCCCGACACCTTTATGGAAGGCGGATACCGCACTGACATGCATTCTGATGGAAGAAGTCTTAAGGCCTGACTCTGATAGATGCCAGAGATAGTCCAGAAACTTCGGGATTGGACAGGAAAAGGGGTCAAGGGACTGAGAAGAGCACCATGACGTGAACCTTTTCCATTTGTAAGAGTAGATTTTCTCGTGGAAGGCTTCTGTGAAGCAATCAAGACACGGGAAGCCTTTAATATCGCGTCGCAGCTCCATAAACCAGGAGCGCATGTTGTTTCAATAAAAACCTTTAATAACAAAAAAAAAAAAAAAGACACGGGAAACTGGTTCAGAAAGGTTAAGTGGCTGAAGGATTAACCTTTCAATATCCATGCCATCAGGGACAAGGCTTGAAGATTGGGATGGCGTAGGCACCCGTCGTTTTGAGTGATCAGAAGCAGGTCCTTTCCAAAGGGAATGTGCCTGCGGATGGAGAGATCCTGAAGTATTGGAAACCACACTTGGCGTGGCCAGTGAGGTGCTATCAGAATAATGGTTCCCTTGTCCTGACGTAACTTCACGAGAGTCTTCGAGAGAAGAGGAAATGGAGGGAATGCATAGAGCAGACCGGTTGCCCATGAGAGGGAGAATGCGTCTCTGGGTTGAGAGTGTTTGCTGCGAATGAGAGAGCAGTAGTTCTCCACTTTGCGGTTTTGTGGGGACGCAAAGAGGTCTCTCCGAGGATATCCCCATTGTTGGAAGATGGAGTTCGCTACCGAGGGGTTGACAGACCATTCGTGCGGTTGAAAGACGCGACTCAGCTTGTCTGCCAGCACATTGCCACTCCTGGCAAGTAGGTGGCCCTGAGGTACATCGAATGGGAGAGAGCTTCCGCCCAAATCTGCGCAGCTTCCTGACACAGAAGGAAGGAGCCCTGCCTCCCTACTTGTTGATGTACCACATGGCCACCTGGTTGTCCGTCTGAATAAGGATGACTTGATTTGAGAGGCAATCCTGAAAAGCCCTGACAGCATATCTGATTGCTCGAAGCTCCAGGAAATTTATTTGGTGTTTGGCTTCCTCTGGAGACCAAGATCCTTGTGTCTGCAGATCGGCCACGAGGGCTCCCCATCCAAGGTTGGAAGCGTCGGTGGTGAGAGTGATTTGAGGGTCTAGAGCCTGGAAGGGCAAGCCCTGGAGGAGATTGATCTGAATTTTCCACCAGGTGAGAGACCAACGGAGTGAGTCGGTGACGTGAACAACGGTCGACAGGGGCTGAATGGATTGAGTCCATTGAGACCTTAAGAGTCCAGTGCATGAGTCTCATGGCCAAGCGGACCATTGGTATCACATGGACTGAGGACACCATGTGTCCCAGGAGGACGAGAAATTGGCATGCAGTCGCAGAGTGCTGAGACTGAAGCTGGTGAGCAAGAGACACGAGAGTTAGTGCTCGTTGTCGAGGCAGGAAAGCCTTTGCCTGCAAGGTGTCCAAGTCTGCCCCAATGAACGACAAGCTTTGAGATGGGACTAAGTAGGATTTGTCGTAGTTGACGAGAAATCCTAATGAAATTAGAATGTGTAAGGTTAGATTGAGGGACGACAGAGCAGCTTGCTGAGTAGGAGCCCTGATTAACCAATCGTCCAGGTAGGGGTAGACGTGAACACCTTGAGTTCTGAGGAAGGCTGCGACAACTACGAGGCATTTTGTAAAGACTCGTGGCACAGACGCTATGCCGAATGGAAGCACTCGATATTGATAGTGCTTGGGGCCTACTAGAAACCTCAGGTATTTGTGATGAGATGGAGTTATCACAATATGAGTGTATGCATCCTGGAGGTCCAGAGAGCAGAGCCAGTCTCCTCTTTGTAGAAGAGGTAGCAGCGAGCCCAAGGTGACCATCTTGAGCTTTTCTCGCTGGAGGTACTTGTTGAGGACCCATAGGTCCAGAATAGGACGAATGCCTCCCGATTTTTTGGGGATTAGAAAGTACCGGGTATAGAACCATAGGCCGTGCTGAGAGCATGGTACGGGTTTCTATTGCTTTGGACTGGAGAAGGAGGGAGACCTCTTGATCCAGAAGAATGGACTGATCGGATGTTCTCCACATCAGAAGAGGTGGGAAGTCCAGAGGCACGAAGAGAAAGTTCAGATGGTAACCTTGAGCAATTATTGCCAATACCCATTGGTCTGAGGTGATTGAGTGCCATATGTTTTGGAAGTGGCACAATCGACATCCCACTGGTATGAGAGGCCATGGAATCTGGCTTCTGCTCTCTAGGTGGAAGTCAAAAGCCTGAAGCAGGCCCTGGTTGAGGAGCTGCTTGTGGCTTTTGTTTACGTGTTTGATGAGACTGCGGTTTTTGATAAGGTCTTGTGGCACAGGATCTGGTTGGTAGCGGGTAGGACTTCTTAGGGTGGAAGGAGGACTTTTTAGAGTCCTTCCTGAAGGGCTGTTTTGAAGAGAAGTCGGAAGGCATCAGAGAGAGCTGTCTTAGGGTCTCATGATGGTCCTTTAGTTCCGCCACCGTCCGTTGAATCTGTTCGCCAAACAGATTATCTCCGACACAAGGCTGGTTGGATAACCTGTCTTGTACTTCTGGGCATAGGTCAGAAGACTTGAGCCAGGCCCACCTTCTCGCTGAAATAGCAGCTGCAGATACTCTAGTAGAAGTATCAAAGATGTCATAAGATGTTCTTATGTTTGCCTGCCTCAAAACCCTTGTTTACTAGGGTTTGTAATTGTTCTTGAAATTGCCGAGGCAGGGAGTCCGAAAAGTCCTGTATCTGCTTAAAAAGACCCTATCATATTGGGTCATATAAAGCTGATAGGCGGCAATCCGGGAGATGAGCATGGACCCTTGGAAGACTCGGCGACCGATGGCATCTAGGAACTTCTGTTCCTTGCAGGTGGAACAGAAGAGTGAGGCTTCAACCTTTTTGCTCTCTTCTGAGCAGACTCCACTACTACAGAGTGGTGATCTAACTGTGATTTCTGAAAGCCTGGAGCTGACTGCACCAAATAGGTAGGGTCAGCTTTCCTGTGGACTAGAGAAATGGAGCCAGGATGTTCCCAGTTCTTCTTCAGGAGATCCAGAAGAACCTGGTGGATAGGGATAGAGGTGATTACTTTAGGGGCATCCAGGAATTGGAGCAACTCCATCATCTGGTGCCTATCATCCTGTTCAGTCTGTAATTGGAAGGTAAATCATCGGTGACTGGAGAGGAATCATCAGTCCAGGTATCATAAGGATCAGCACCTGTCCCTCTAGGAACTAGAGGGGGACGGTATGGTGGGATACCGGAAGGTCCTGGTCTAGGCTCCGAAGGAATCATCTGAGGCACCGATGAAGGCATCGAAGGCACCGGCATCGAGGGCATCGATGGATGGCTCGGTGGCGCTGATGGACGTATCGGCACCGATGGTTGGATCGGTGGCGAGGGACGTATTGGCATCGATGGCTGAGGCAGAACTCCCGATGGACGGATGC
The DNA here is from genome assembly GCF_901001135.1 of Rhinatrema bivittatum. Taxonomy (NCBI): domain Eukaryota; kingdom Metazoa; phylum Chordata; class Amphibia; order Gymnophiona; family Rhinatrematidae; genus Rhinatrema; species Rhinatrema bivittatum. Next base: position 28,476,807 of record NC_042629.1, read on the forward strand.
GGAACGGTGTTTCTCCTCCCGATGACAATGTAAGTGGGGAGGGCACCGGAGACATCGGAAGCACAGGATCCATCGGTGGAAAAACAACCATGAGCGCTTCCATCCTGGAGAGCAATGGTACCAGCGCTGCCGGAATCGGGTCGATGATCGGTTCCGCAATCGGTACCGTGTCGGTGCCGGAGGAACCTGAAGTCGTTGCATCACCTTGTCGATGGCCTCCTGAACCATCTGGTCCAGTTCTTCTCGGAGACCTGGAGCAAGCAGCCCCGGCTCTGGAACAGAAGAGGGAGGCAGAGGCATAGCCAAAGGGACCACCATTAAAGGCTGAGTCGCGGCTCCCGATCACCTGTCGGGTGAGGGTTGCCTTGGTGACCCGGTTGCAGAAACGGTCGGTTCCTTTTCTGGATGGGGTTTCTTCGGCAGCGGCTCAGACAATGGCGAGGTCGATGATTTCGCTCCCTTGATGATCCGAGACTTATGGTGTCGATGGCGATGTTTGTCCCTGCGATCCCCTCGGTCCTGAGGAGTAAAGGGTGTCGATGGCCTAGAAGACGTCGATGCCGGGCAGACACTGGCCGGTGGTCGATGCTGGCGCGAAGTTGACGGTGCCGGCTCTGATGACGTCTATGCAATGGACGGAGTCAGGGTTTGAGCATGGAAGAGAAGTTCCATCTTTTCCACTCTGGCCTTGCAACCTTTTGGTGTCATTAGGGCACATTTGGTGCAGGTCAAGACATCGTGCTCGCGTCCTAGAGACATTACACAGACTTTATGGGGGTCTGTGATGGACATGGTGCGGGTACAGTCTGGGCACCGATGGAACCCCGACACCATGGCAAAAATCGAGCCGCGGTACGGTCAACGGCCAGTAGGCCGCGAGAGCCAAACTTGACGGTAATCGACGGAAAACGGGTAAAAATTTACTGGAGTACCGCCGTCTGAAAAAAGTTAGAGGAGGGACCCCTATGGGGCAAATTAACTTTTAGTAATTCCGTGAGGAAAATTCCTGTCAGGAATCTCTGTAGAGCTGCTTTACTGCGAGACTACTGCTGTGCAGAAAAAAGAAGACTGAAGGGGGACCCCTGATGGCTGCAGGGTTAGTGCCATGCTGGGCATGCCAGGTAGGGCCAATCAGAGTTCTGGAAACTTTGACAGAAGTTTTCCGTGATTGGGCTCCATCCTGTGATGTCACCCATATGTGAGGACTACCATCCTGCTTGTCCTGTGAGTAGCTCTTTGCACCAGAATACCCCAAAGCATACAGTACACACACACACACATCTTATTGCTATATTATTGATTTTAAAAACAATCTGTTTATTTAAACATACATTAACTTTCTAATACATCCTTAGCAAATTCTCATACATGCGTGGTGAATAAAAATGTTCCACTATCTAGAAAGATTTATTTAAAACACCTGAGAAGAGTCAGTACTGTTTGAGAAACCCAAAAGCTGTCAAGATGATTAGTTATATGCCAGTGCGTACTCTTAGGTAAGTGGATCATGAATATTTAATTACTCCCTGTCATAAAAAGTATAGATTACAGCAAACAAGAGCTAGATCCTTTTCTTATGTAGCTCCCAGTGTTTGGAATTTACTGCCCTTACAATTGCACAAAGAAGTAGATGTTAAGATATTTAGGAAAGGGCTGAAGGCACTGATTTTCCGGGAGGCTTTTAGACAGCATATTGTATGAAATGTTTATATATTACTGTTTCATGATTTTGTTTCATTATATAAGTATGTTTTATGTAAACCACACTGAATACAATATTGTATGGAAGTTTGCAGTATACAAGTTTTTAAATAAATGTCCCACTCTTTTAATATCCCTTTTGAACAGGTCAGATACCCTGCAGCAAATCTTACATAATATCCAGACAGATTGTAGTAGTGAAAATTGTTCCAGAACGACTAAGTCTTACATGGAGACTTGTGTCTTTATAGAGAGAGAGAGTTCCCCGTTCCCTGACAAAGTCCTTCATTTCACCAGTAATGACTTCTTCAAGGGGAAGAGATTACTGTGTGTTGGGGACTCAATATTAAAAACACAAGGCATCAAAAAAATGATTGCATATTGTAAAATAGCACTTACAGAGAAAAGTTACATAACTGCCCAAAAGATTAATTACATATGCATACAAGTGCATTCAAATTCTGTCGTGTCACAAAATCATTTCTACATTCAAGTGCTATCACCCTGGAATATTGCTTCAAATTCTAAAAGCAGAATTACAACAAAAAAATAATTTAGAATAATATACCTAAACAGGGATCGAATAGTATGTCACCGAGTCAGATGTTAAAACATTCCAGCTAATTTTTATTTTTTTTAAGAGCAATGGCTGCTACCTGAAAAATGAAATCACTAAAACTGTCTGAAAAGTCATTAACCAATAACGTATCAAGAATGATCCGAAGGGTTGCATCCTGCATTCAGACCAACAAACAAGACTCTCCATTAGTGAAATATTGGATAGATTAAAAAACTCATTCACTGCAGCTACTGAAGTTTATCATCATCCAGCATCTTCGTTTTCCTAGAGGAGGTTAATATCACCTTACAGCTCCAGCACACCATCGCCCCTGCTGGTCTGAACTCTATGATAGATTGGGAAGCCATCCTATGAACCATGATTCATATATAATCAATTTATTTATGTAACCTGGTATAGCACAGGTAGACTAGCTTATTCATAAAAAGGCACACAAATTTGTCAAACATCAGCTGATTTAAATACCTCTGAAACCTCGCGGTTTCCAGGTCTCGTTTTGCTTTTCGTCAGTGAAGTGAGGAGAAGGAAGGCTGAGGTAATGTCTGAGTGGATAGCATTATCTTTAAATACTTTTCAATATTTAACTTCTAACTCATACTGTTTGATCCCTGTTTAAGTATGTTTATTCTGAATAATTTTTTGTAGTAATTCTGCTTTTAGAATTTTAAGCTATATTCCAGTTTGATAGCACTTGAATATGGAAATGATTCCATGACAACAATTTGAACACACTTGTATGTGTACTGTAAGTAATCTTTTGGACACTTCTGTAAATAAAAGTAGTAGGATTTTTTTTTTAGGTAGCTGCATTAGTGTTCTATTATTTGATGATCACAGTATGTTTATGAACACTTATTCTGTATTGTCTATTTTGTTCATATGTATATATGAACACATATATACACACACACACACTCAGAGATACATATAGATATATAGATTTTATATATAGAGAGAGAGTCCTGGGTGCTGATGTTTACACAGCTAGAGAAAGGAGTTATTTTGGAGATGCAGTCTGTTCTTTTAGAGCAGTGATTACAGAACTGAAGGCAAAGACTGCAGTCTCACAGTGCCAAATGGAAATTAGACATATTAGCACAAATGCACTTTATTTTAACAAGGATTACAACAAAGATGGATGCAAAAAATGAAAATGAATGCAATATTCCAAGCTAAGAAAGTTAAAATGTAGTGTGTACTCCTTTGGTATTATTCCAGCAATGGAGCAAAATTGATGAGATCCAAACCTTCACAACTAACTGGAAAATATCACCTAGTCACAATACCATTTCCTAGTCCCTTGTCTAGAAGAAAGCAAGACAAAGACTTGCAGAGTGCAAGGCAATGGGATTGCACAACTGGGCTTCCCAAACTTATCCTAGGGACCTCATAGCCAGTCGGGTTTTCAGGCTATCTGCAATGAATATGCATGAAATAAATTTGCATATACTGAGTCTCCAGGAGAGGACTGGGAAGCCCTGCACTACAGGGCACCCAAGATTGCTTTACTCTTTGCACAATGATATGCACAAAACATTTCCAGTAAGCTCTTATTGGATCTGCTTGTATGTTTTGTTTCACAAGTTTTCAGATCTGTAAAAGAAGTAATCTGATAAAGGACTCCCTTACAGTGTTACATAATTTTCTGACGCAAAGCATATATTAATGTGGCATACAAATGTCAGTTTTTTTTCATATTTTAACAGACCCACTGATTCTATATCGCTTCTTGTGTGAGATCATTTAGGTTACCCTTTTATCACAACCATCAAATTATTTGCCAAGTACTTTAAAGTTGTTAGTCAAAAGTTAACCCTTATATTAGATGTCAAAAGCCCAATGGTACCTTGCATGGAGTAATTCAGCTAGTATAGGCTTGTTCAGCCAGAAACATGAATGGGCAAGACACATGTTAGTAGGTTGCTCTGTCTGTTCTTTTGAAGCTTTAAACCAGCACTTCAACATGGACTATCAAAGGTACAACTTGAAAGAGGCAATATAAAACACTGAAATCAAAAAGCCAGTAAAAAAAATATATCTTTAGCCTATTATATGATATCTTATAGTAGGTGCAGTGCAGCTTATCAAACAATGCAGAGTAAACCCCAACTCAGCTCTTCTGAGCCATTACATTCATCAGTGGGTTAGTTTATTTGTGTGCATAAAATGTTCTAACTGGTTGGAATTATTTTATCTTACAAGTGCATTCTTAAAAGTCATATCATTTCTTGTAAACTGAGCCCAGAAAACAGAAACAAAACAATGCTGACTTTAACAAACTTTTACCTTTAACATACTTAGCTTTTCAACAGCCTTGACTATTTATACAAATCTGATCAGTGCAATCTCATTGTGTTGTGATTACGCGGTTATTAACTTTCTATTTTTTCATCACCACCAAAGTAGTCTGGCTTCATAGAAAACCCTCTCAAAGCACCCCTAGTTATATTGAAATGTGGGCAAAGATGCATAACCATCAGGAGGCAAAAATAACTTCATATTTATTCACAATCTTTGTGGTGAGAAAATGACACCATCAAAATTAAACCGGGCACCCCATGACATTGAGGTAATAAACCTGAGTTTGATTCACTGAGATAGCTCAGAACCATCCAGAGTTTTAATAAACTTAGCATCCCTAGAACAAACCCATATTAATTGAATTCTACTGGATCTCCAAAATAGGAGCAACAGGAAAGACCATAATTGGGGCAACCTCATTAAAATTGCAAGAAGTCCAAGCTCTTTATAGGGGCAAGAATCCACTATTACAGGATGGTGCTTTCCTCTGAGGAGGAGCCAACTCACAATAAAAGCCAGCAATCTAAATAGCCTGTCAGTCAGCCCTGGAACTGGAGGTCTCCGAATCCTTATACCTGAATTACCACAAGAAAAATACCTGGAGTTTGATACTAAATCTATATTGTGGTTTAAATGGTTATATGTACAATAGTTAATATATAATCAGTCAAATAATAAATAGATGTTTAATGTGAAAGCATTCAGCTAATGTGTTTGTTTTCATAGAAAGCCCATGTTTTTGAAACAAAATATCCCAAATTCAGACGTTAAGAATCTTGGAAATAAATGTAAGTGTCTATGTGGGGGAAAACAGAAGTTTCCTATGCCTCCTTGCTTTCATACCCAGACCTGCTCCCTCTTCTTAAGGTTTTGAGTTGGAATTGGGGGAGGGGGGAATATCATCAATGTTAAACAGTGTCAGTTCCAGGCTACAACAGGTTACCTTGTGACCCTTTCAGAGAACAACTTGTAAAGCATGGACTGGATTGAGTTTTAGCAGGATATGAGGAGAGAACAAGGGTTTCCAGCATACACTAGCCCTTAAATGGGGGCTTCTCAAACTTGTTCTGGTGACCTCACAGCTAGTCAGTTTTTCAGAATATTCACAAAGGATATGCATGGATCTCCAATGTAGGCAAATGTATCTAATGAATATTCACTGTGGATATCTTGAAAGTCCAACTGGCCATGGGTTCACCAGGACAGGTTTGTGAAGCTGTGGCTTAAATCACATATTAATATAGGAGATGCTGGAAGATAAAGATAAAATTGGCCCATTCATCTGCCCAGTTATTCCAAGTAAATTATAGAAAATTATTTTTCTCTCTCGCCAGGACATTTAAGGAATCAACTACCGGAAAAGTGAAAGTTGCTTACTCATAAGATGTGTTCAATGACAGTAGGATGTAAGGCCTCATAAGTGGATGATGTCTTCTGATAGAGCATGGTCAATGAAGATTTCTTCATAGCTGCTAGAAGCTTTTAGCATGCTCTACCGCATCACAGATTTTGCTTGGGACCCCCTTCAGTTCTTAAAATAGCTAAAATGAAATATAGGCTCCAACTTCAAGGGGAGACAGGTGGGTTCTGTGAGGATTTACAGTTGGGTGCAAAAGTTTAGGCAATCCCTGATCTAATTGCTTGTTTCAATCAATCTTTAAGTGAACAGAATCTGCAATGACCTCTATATGTACAAAGTTAAACACGGTATCTTTCTGCAACTTTTAATGCAAAATTATCTACTGATTTAACAGATTGAAAATAATAAAACAGTGAATACAGCATGTGGAAAAGTTTGGACACCTTTTGCAACACCTTCTTTGGCAGAAAAAACAGCTTTTAAAGGTTTCCTGTAAGCAGTTCAGAGCGTTTATATTCTTGCTTTTGAAAATTTTCCCACTCTTCCTTGCAGAACTCTTCTAGCTCAGAAATATTCTTAGGTCTCCTTGTATGCACTGCATCTGAGATCTCCCCACAGATTTTCAATAATATTCTAGTCTGGGGACTGTGAAGGGAATTCCAAAGCCTTAACCTGTCTTTCCTGTAAACTGATTTTGAGGCATTACTGAAATATCCAACCTCTTTTCTGCTTCAATTTCATAGCTTCTAGGATATATTTAGTTGAATCCATTCTTCTTTCCACCTGCATATTACCTATGCCACTGGGTGTCACACAACCCCAAAGCAAAATAGATCTAACCCCAATGCTTAACGGTTGGCAAAATGTTTTTTTTCCCCTCTAAATGTCTGTATGATTGTGGCCAAACAGTTCAATTTTCATTTTACTTTTGTTCCCAAAAGTTTCAGGCTTATCAAGGTTTTGTTTTGTATACTTTAAATCAGTGGTTCTCAACAGGTGAGTTGGGACACACTAGTGTGTCGCAAGGTCATGGAAGGTGTGTCACAGACCCAGCAGAAGGCTGCTCTTTCCTCATCAATCTGGACAAGAGTTGGCTGATTTTTCCTTTATTGGGTATGAAAGGAAGCTACTCTTGCTTCCTTCTCTTCCTAGCCCAGTAGGAGGTTATTCCCATCTCTTTCACAGAGATAAGAGCAAGATATCACCAACTCCTATTCATATGGGCCCGGCAGTTCACGAACTTTATCTTCCTCTGCCTGGCCTGGCAGTGAAGCTGCTAATTCTCTCTTCACCCCATGGGGCCTGGACATGAAAGCAGGAGCATGAGGGAGAGAGGTACATGCTCTACAGATCCACTGTTGACTTCCGCTGCTGCTGCTTCATATTCTTCCTCTCCTCAATGCTTCTTGCCCTCATCTGCTGCTGGTAAAGTGGGAGGGAGACTCTGGATTGGACTGAAGGCTTTTATGCTGGAGAAGGGGGAAAGTGTGCTGGGCAAGAAGACCTTGGAAGATAAAGAGTCAGGAGCCTGCTGGGTAGGACGGGGTAGGGGAAAGGAGGCTGGGGTTGCTGAGTAGGGAGAGGTGGAAGAAAGAGGTGCTGGGGGCCCCTGGGCAGGGAGGAGGGATGAAGTGGAGGGAGAGATGGTGGTGTGGGGCCTGCTGGTTTGAGGGAGAAGGGAGGTCAGGGAATGCTGAGCAGGAAGGAGTGGGAAAGAGGAGGTTGGAGGTATGCTGGGTAGGGAAGGGCAGGGAGAGTTGAGCAGGGGAGAGAGGTGGCACAGGGAAGAAGATGCAGGGGTGGGGTGTATCGGAAATGTTGGACAGGGATATAAGCACGTGAAGGCACAACTGAGTAGCTGGGAGAAGGGAGGGGTGATGGGGGCATGGAGGCGAGTTTTAGGGAACAAGAATCATACTATATCAATTTTGAGAATATGCATTTCTTCTGTCTTTGAACTTTGCTTAGTGTAGGAGGAAATATATTTCTGTTTCTAGTTCTTCAGTTTTGCACTGTGTGCAGGTTCTTCTTGGGGTTTCCATTCCAGTTTTTGTTTCCGCATTTGTAATTGTTGGTCTTTTATTCTATATTCGGTGAAGGCAGGTCTTCTGTGTTTTGTGTGTATGTGACTGAGATGAGGTTATCATCAGTCTTATTTGTTGTATTTTCTCAATATGATATTGCGCTGGTGGTGAACTGCTGGCTTTTCATGGGTAGGGCTATTGCTGTTTAATTTCTTGGAGTTACTGCTGCTTCAGTATGGCAGGTTTGATAGACATGTACAGAGTGGGGTTTATTTTTTTCCAGGTTTTGTATTATTTTACAATGCATCTGGTAGTAGAGGAGGAAGTTTGTGATGCTGTTATTGAGATGAAACCAGAATCAGAATATCTTTTTTATATGGTGAGTTGTACAGGGAAATGTCTTAGTTATGTTCTGCACTCATTGTTAGGAAGCAGGAGATTCCTGTGGATGCAGAGTACATGTTTATATTTAGTCCCATGATGGTCATGTGTTCAGAATGTCACACATATAAGCGTCATCTCTCAGGTGTGCCCCGATAGAAAAAAGGTTGAGGACTACTGCTTTAGATGATAACTTTTGTGATGGGGTTGTAGAAAAATTTTCCTTCTAACAACTCTCCCATGCAGATCCCTGTTGTGTACGCAATGCTGTGGACCTGTGAACAACTACTTCAGTGTTAGTTAAACTTATCATACTGTTTGCAATGATCTGTGGGTTCTGTTTGCAGATCTGATCTGTTTCAGGTAGTTCTGTCAGATTTTTCTTTATCTTCCAGATAGCAACAAGCTATTTTGACATTTTATTAAAGGTAGCCTGGAAATAATAACAGGCCAAAAAAGGAATGGAGTTGGATTCTAAAATTAAAATAGATTTCGCAGGACAGTCTGATCAAACCTAGTTACTCCAGGAGAATGAACTCAACATTGCAGCCTTGCCAATCTCTTGAAATTAGGTTGGCCACAGACACCATCATGGCCTGAAACTATGAGTCTTGACATGCTTCCTCCATAGTCAGATCTGCAATTTGCTATCCAACCAGAAAGAGTGCGCTTGGCAACAGTAATTCCAGATTTGTCAGTGTCAAAAGAAACAAAAACTGGGTGGAAGAGAGCTCACCTGCGTGGACATGTGGCCTAGGAAAGAATGTTGGAAAGACGTTTGACTGGTTAAGATGGAAGTCTGACACTATCTCAGGCAGGAATTAAAGGTATGTGTATAGAACCACCTTATGAAAAAAAAACCCACACACACAATGTAAGATGGGCAGGTCACTAGAGCCTAAGGTTCACAGACTCTGTGGGCCAAAGTAACTGCAACCAAAACATATGATCTTTCAAGTCTGGTACGTCAGCTCACAGGAGTCTAATGGCTCAAAGGAGCTTTCATCAACTGGAAGAATACCACGTTGAGATCCCAAGACACAGCAGAAGCTTAATGGAAGGTTTCACCTGAAGCAAGGTCTCCTTAAATATGAAAGCTAAAGGATGGGATTAGCTTCAACATGGTGGTGGTACATGTCAACTGCACACAGATGAACCCTAATGGAGTTAATCTTCAGAACAAACTATGTAGAAGATATTCAAGCAGCTTTTGTCTAGGACAGAAGAAAGGGTCTATGAATTTTCCCCTCACACCAGAAGGCAAACCTCCTCCATTTAAAACCTTATGATTTCCTTGTAGAACCCTTTCTAGAGGCCAGAAGAATTTGAGATTTCCTCAGACAAGTTAAGGGAACGCAATGCTAGCTAATACTCAACATCCAGGCTGAATAATAGAGACCTGATGTTATGATGATGCAGTGCTCCCTTGTTCTGAATGAGTTTGGGAATTCTCCAACCTGACTGCTTCCCTGAAGGATAACTCCCAGAGGAGGGGAAAACACATCTGTCTTGGCCAATAGGGATCTATGAGTATCATGATCCCCAATTCTTTTGAACTTCAGCAAGGCTTTTGCATTAGAGGGTCCAGCTTGATTCCCAAAGTAGAGATGTTATCTTTCAACTGAAAAATAGTACCTCCCATTTATGGGGAAGGAAGCATCTTGAGGATCAACGTTCCTAAAGAACCATATGGCCTCCAATTTAGATGGATTAACTTTCAGTTTAAAGGACTGAAGACAATTAGCTTCTTTGATTAAGTATTCAATGAATTCTACTCAAGATACTGTAGACTTGGGATTACTGCTGGCTACTATCTGAATATCACCTGCATAAAAATATGAGCAAACGCAGAGACTTTCAAATAATATTGCAAGGGTGCAAGGTACAAGTTAAATAGAATTGGTGACAAGAACAAGCCTTGTAGTACACCACAAGTAAGAACTTGGTTGACACGATTTGGACTGCCAACCAACTTGAAAACGCCTATTTGTGAGAAAAAAATTTGAACCACCCCAGCACAAAGGCTGCTGTCATATCTAGGAAAACAACTAATATTAAATTTCACTATATTGAAGATCAGGCTAATTTCTGAAAGGAAATCCATTGGTGCCATTTTACTGCTGAAGCCTTTTGGATATCCAGATTACCTGGGGTGGTAAACTAAGGTCTTTTCAAAAAAAGCCGAGAACTGATTAAACACAACCCCCTCTATCTGAGACAGTAGACAAGATGTCTAATAATTCTCTGTTACAGTAGGATCCAAATTAGGCTTTCTGAGGGCTGGCTATATCCTGACAGCCTAGAGTTTAGCTGGCAGTAAACCCAATGTAAGACTTGTGTTTATAATGGTTAAGAAAGGAAAAAGTTCAAGAGCTGGATCTTTATGGTACAGGATCTTAACAGTAGGAGGAGACTCATTTGTTTCAGTAATAGTGGCAAGCTGTTGGGTGAAATCATATTAAATGCAGACAATTTACTACAGGAGACAATAGTGCCATTCAAGAGACACATCTGAGGTCCTTCCTATCAAACTGAGTTCAAAATGAGCTTGAATAGCTTTAATTTTATTAGTAAACGTTAGGGCAAAGCTTTCCACCAATATAGACCCTGAATAAGAATTTGCTAAACTAACCCAAAGCAATGTGACAACAGATTAAAGAGACATTTAGGCTGATTATCAGCTTTGCTTAGAGTCCTAGAAAAAAAGGTTCTCTGGGCTTTTTTCTATTTCACTTAAAAATAGTATTAAATACTATTTAAGTGCTTATTCAACTTCAACTACCACCATTTATTTTCCAAATGCCTACGTTATTATTTTAAAATATGAAGCCCAGAGTGATACCACACACAGCTCATTGCATTCTGGGCCCGATAACTAACTGGAGCTACCCCTCATAAGTCTCCTTTCATTCCTTATTCCAGAGTATGATTTGTCAAATCAGCAAACTTATTATGGGATAGAGCAAAGGTTCCCAAACTTGTCCTGGGGAACCCCCAGCCAGTCAGGTTTTTAGGATATCCACAATAAATATGCATGAGATAAAATCTGCATGATATGGAGGAGTGCATGCAAATTTTCTCATGTGTATTCATTGTGGATATCCTGAAAACCTGACTGGCTGGGGTCCTCCAGGCCAGGGTTGGGAACCACTGGGCGAGAGCTTCAGTGTCTTTCCTTTTTAGAAACTATATTTTGACAGGATTAGTGAAAAAAGAATCAATAGATTATCTATCCAGACTAGTTGGATGGTGGTTACTACTAAAGAAATATCAGGAGTTGTAAAAATTAGATGAAGAATGTGACCCCCTTTATGGATGGCATATTGAACCCACTGATTTAGTTCTAAGTCAGCCATGGCACAGAAAAACAGATTCTATTGGTTTACTAGGCTCATCAGCATGTAAATTAAAATTGCCTAGTATCAGTAAATAGAACTCTTGACTGAACACTCACTGATGGTTCCAATTAGTCTATGTAAAGCAGTAATAGTAACTGGTAAATTAAAAGCAAGTTGAATTTAAGACAATAATTAAGTTGTAAAAATAGACATTCAATAAAAGGCTGAGTAGACAGAGGTAATTCTTTGATGTGCAAAGACTGGTAAAAAAAAAAAAAAAAAAGTATCTGGCTAGGTTAGCAAATTGGCAGTGCCACCCAGTTACGCCCTCTGCCTGATCACTTACTACGCAACCAACTACTTAGCCAGACAAGTGATTTATCCAGCTAAGTGGTATAGCCAGATATTCAATGGCAGCCACTTAGCTAGATAAATCTGATTTATCTGGCTAAGTAATGTTTGAATGTGGACCCCCAAGACTGCATTAATTGCACAAAGGCCGCACAAAGAGAATCAGGCCCTGAATTAGGAGACTTTGCTGCCCATGAAACTGAAATCAATTTGCAACTTTAGAAGATCCATATACTAAGGTCTTCTTGGCCAATCTGGAGACACTAGAATAACTGGCAAACACTGTTTCTCTGTCTTTTCCAAGACTCTCCCTACTAGGGGCCAGGGAGGAAACACATGCAATTCCTCCCATTCTGGCCATAGTTGGACCAGAGCATCTATCCCTTTGGAGTCATGCTCTCTGCAATGAAGGCAAAAATATGGAATCTTGGCATTCTTGTGTGTCACCATTAGGACCATGCAAGGTGGACCCCCACTGATCCATTATCTTCTGAAAAGCCTCCCAGCTGAATTCCCAAACTCTAGGTTCTAACCAGTTTCCGCTGCCAAAATCGACCTGAATGTTTTCTAGTCCTGTAGTACGAGCAGCTGAAACTTAAAGGAGGTTCTGCTCCACCCACTAAAACAAAAGGCTCATTTTCTTGGATGCTTCCTGGCATCAGGTGCCTCCCTGTGCCCATCATGAGAACCACTGCCATGGCACTGTGAGAGAATCTAGACTACCATTACCATCACTAAGGGCATAGAAACATAGCAAAAGTCAAACTGATGGCCCTAGTTTCAAGCTTGTTGATAAGACCACAAAACTTCCTCTGGTGAGCAGAACCCCTGAGCAACCTGAATCTGACAACAGGCTCCCACCTTGACAAGCTTTCATCAGTTGTAAGAAGCATCTACAAAGCAGATTTCAGACATTTCCTTCTGGCTCCGCTTCACAGACTCTGGAAAAGGAATGCGAATGCTGTAGTTCTGACACTGAGGATGCAAGGGTGCTTTGAGGTGGTTTTCTATGAAGCCACAGTAGTTTGGTGTTAGTGAAAAAATAAATACAGCACGAGATTGCACTCAAACTTGTAGGAATAGCCAAGGCTGCTTAAATATAAAAAAAGCATGCTAAAGGTCAAAAAGTATGTTCAGAACTGGGTTTCATTTCTACCTTCTGGACTCAATTTACAAAAAACTCATATGACCTACAAGAATCCAGTCTTATTAGTATATATGAGATAAAATTATAATGCCAACCAATTAGGAAAATGTTATGCAAATAAACTAAGTGAATGAAAGTTAGAGGCGGTGACATAGTTAACTGACTGGAATAGCTTGGGAGCTCTGAGCTAAAGGTTTAATCTGCACTGTTTCGTAAGCACTGCTCGTATAATAAGATATCTTATAATAAAAGACTAAAGATTTTTCGCTTACTGGCTGTTTGTATTCAGTTACCCATAACATTTTTGGCACCTCAGATAGGACGTAAAGTGAGAAGGAGAATTAGTGCTGGTAGGGGTTCTTTTCTTGTCCTTTGCTTTCTTTGGTCAGGGAGTCCTCTATTTCTACACCTATCCTCATGTAAGGAAATCCACTGATTTCGGCACAGCATGCCAACAGCAGAGACACAAATTTGACTTTTAGATTTTAGGTATTTGTTACCCCAGATAGAGCAGTCTCCCTAGGGCACTGCGCAGACTCTCCTATTATATTCACGGCAAGTATAAAGTCAATATCCAGAGCATGGGGGTTCCATTGAAGGATCGATTGGTTACAGTTTACCCCTGGAATATTGCAGATTTGACTGGATGAGACAGGGCATTTCCCAGGCAAATAGAGAAGATGGTTCCCTGAACAGTGCTTGGCCTACTGAATAGTTTACCTTCAAGATGCTGGAAAGGAGATGTCAACTTATTAATAGTTATGTAGGAAAGTTCTCCTGTTTGAGACAGGCAGAACAAAGTTTTTCAGATCAGTGTTAGTGCTTTGAGCCTGGGATGTCAGTATGAATGGTATGCTTGAGACATATTTCATGTTTGCTTTTGCCAGAGTTTAAAACTTAAATCTTGGATAATGCATGAATAAGTCAATTTATGTTTTTTGTCCTTTTTATTTGTGAATTTTATATTAACAAAGCAAAGCAAGACTTTGTCATGGTAATAAAGAGGATAACAATTACAGAACAAAACAGAATTACAAATTACAATAAGTAAGAATACATTATAATCAGAATTGATATCCTCAGGAAAAAAAAGAAAACAAAAAATAAGAAACAGGAAGGAGGGAAATATAAGGGAGATATTAGGGAGATTGTCAAATCAAATAAGGAAAGACTAGCAAGAAGAATCCTAGTTATTCAAATATAGGATATTATAGAACAATTTAGAGCATTAGGAGACATTAGGAGCAGGAGAAGATGTGAGAGCCTTCCTTGCATTTAAAAAGGATTTTAGCTGCTCAGGTGAAAAAAAAAACAAAAAAAAAAACCAAAGCTATTTGAGCGATACTTTACAAAACATTTACAGGGATAACGCAAGACAAATGAAGCCCCCAACTCCACAGTATTCTTCCTAACAGTTAGAAACCTTTCTTCTCTGCTGAGTAAGCATAGAAATATCTAGGAAAAATCTCAAATTCTGACCATAAAAAGGATTATTTAATTTTCAAAACTATAGGGACATAACATTGGATAGGGCTGAATCAGAGACAAAGGAAACTAGTAAGGTAGCCCTTTCGATAATTTCTGGACCTGAAGATTCCAAGAAATCAGTTAAGTTCAACAAAGACAAATTATTCAGGCCAAGACTTCGCGAGGAAACTTGAGGAGATAATGGCAAGAAAGTTATTTTATTAACAGAAGGAAAATTTTCAGATGAAATTCCTAAGATTTCCGAAAAATATTCTCCCATAATGTTAGGAAAATTTAGAATCCTAAGATTAAACCAACGAGAGGTATTTGCAGGCAGTTCAATCCTGCGAGATAGAACCCTCTGTCCTGAATTAGCATTGTGTGGACTCCTTGTATCTTGACAATATTTTGCTTGAACTCAGCAATTCGAGTTGTATTTTCTTGAATTAAATTTTCATGCTGAGTAACAATGGGGTCTAATCTTGAATTGACAGAATCCACTTTAGAGACGGAGAGAGACAAAATCCTGCTGAAATTCTCCATAAGCTCCCATAATCATTCTAAAGTTATCACCGCCGGTTTGTCCAGAATCCGAAATGCTTCCATCAGAAATGGACCCACAGAAGAAGAAACCATAAAAGATAAAGAGGAAACATCATGGCTCTTATGGCCTCTTACCAGCCTGGAGCTGTCCATGGGGAAAAAGGCAGGTTCTCCAGCACCGACTGAACCTTCGGACACCAGCAGAGATGACTGGAGAAGCACCATTTCCTCCTCAGCCTCCACTGGTGGGGACACTGATGTCGAGTCATCAGCCAGCATCCCAACCGTGTCACAGGAAGAACTGCATCTCTCGCTCAGACAGTCAATATCTTAGGGGCTGAGACCTCGTCCCCAGGCAGCGCTGACACTCCCCCACCGACAGCAGCAACAGGGACCTCCCCACCAAGAGACCCAGGATCTGGAGGAGACATGAATGGCAAAATCGACTGCTGACCAGGTAAAGGAGAGGGTTCGATGGGGTAAACCCAAGCTTTGCCTTTCCTCTTCGGAGCCATAGATATTAAATGCGAAAACATGCAAGGAAACAGAGCACAGCAGGACCAGATCTACTCACTTGCAGCCATCTCATCAATTAATATTTTATTATCCTTTCTTCCATAAACTATGATAAGCTTATAGTAAGGAGAGCAAGGTTTGTGTCTGCTGTGATAAGAATTTACTATGTTTTCACATCTGTTTTTGTAGGCTTGGTTCAATGTTACCTACTTTTATGTTTCTCTCCCCCTTTCTTCTTTGTGTCAGTGCTAGCGAAACCCATGCTTGCAAAGCTTAATGAGAAAAAAAGGTGGTGTTAAGTATCTATAAAAAGTGATGGATTTTAATAGCTTGTATGCTAATAGAAACACGAAAGTCTTTAATATCAACCAAACCTAACCAGATTTTCAGGATCTCCATAATGAATATGCATGAGATAAATTTGCATATACTGGAGGTTCAGGGTATACAAATCTATCTCTTGCATATTGATTGTAGAAATCCTAACCAACTGACCAGCTAGATGCGTCTCCAGGAGAGGGTTGGGAAACACTATTTTAAAAATATTGTCATTTTTCTGTATTTAGCAAGCATAAAACACATTCCATTTCAAGTTTTTCTTCTAATCTCGTCTCCAGCTGGTGTTTTATCTTAATTTAAATTTTTCCGGTGTTTTTTTTAACCCCATTTCCTTATCTTTGAAGCTAGATTACTACTACTTGCGTGTGGTCCAGATATATCTTTAATGGGATTTACCATAAGAAAAATAGACCTATTCTGTATAACTTTGTAACTTATCTTTGAGATTAGTTCTTTGCCAGCCTATATATAAACTAAATTCCTTTAAGAAAACATGCGAGAAAATTTGAAAATAAAGTCTGAAAATTGTTATATATTTTACCTGGTCATAGAAACAAAGATTAGATTTGAAACAACCTTTAAAACAGATCAGACAACTGAAAACCTGCTAAGAATGAAACCATATGCGTAGAATGAGTCCTTCTGAAGATAGAATTTGGCAGTTTTAGTCTATTTTGCTTTTCAAAAGAACTCATGAAATAAATGTTTAGGTTTGTTATGCATTGTTTAAGGAAGTCTATTTATATGGACTGCAGATGTTATTTTGAAGAAATTTAAATATTTTGAGACATGCAGCCATGTCTGGTATGCATCTTGGCACAAAATACATTTTAAGGTTTAACCTTTTTCCAAATTGTTTTCAAAATAATAAAGTGTGTGCGAACATGAAATAAATTTTAGATTAATAAGTATAATATTAAGTCCATTTATATGTAGATCATTTCAACTGTGCCTATATACATAGAATATACTTGCTTGTGTTAACTAAATTTTATTGCACAGAACTATTAGAATCTGTTTTTAATTTGGTATGTTAAGTCATATAAAATAGGAGATAAAAACTCTCTGTAAGGATACTTGTTTATTTTCCTTTTGAGCAACTGACACATATTTAAAACCAGATAGGTCTCATTTATTGAAAGGATAATTGAATTAAAGTAAAAATATACTGCCAGATATCACATTAGTTTAGACACAAAGATTTTGCTTGATTTATCTGAAATCCTGTTCCAAATTCTAGTTATTTTCTTTTTTTGCTGACAATTCTGTTAGATTACTCCCTTTATAGTATTTTAATGATTTTTTTCTACTGTGTCATGAGGAAACAAACATTATTCACTCTCCTGAAGCAGTCTACTTGCACTACCTTTAGATAGTAAAAGTTAAAAGGAATATTTCTTCTCTCTTCTTGTTAAATGCATGACATCACCATTTGATTTATATGAAAGTATTCTGTTTAAATTTGGGGAAAAAAAGATTAAGCAGTGTGATACCAGTTAACAAATGTATGCGTTTCAGTTTAAATTATTAAATATATTTCTTGCAGATAAGTGAATAACTAAAATGTATATATGTATACAAATATTTGAATATAGTTTATAAATTTGTCATACAGACCTTGCAGAAGAAAAAAAAAAGGACACTGCTCCAATTTAAACTTATGTCTATTTTTTTGCTCATAAAAATCTTTTGCATTATATTGTAACATATTTAAGTTCTTTTAAGTAAAAAAAGGAATTAAACTATGCATTCTATTTCTATATTGCCTTTGAGTTAAGATAGCTCCTGGAATTGGTTATAAGAAAACACCTGAATACTTATATACTGAATGAAATATAGAAACTTGTATTGAAGTTCACTAATCTTTTTTCCCTTTTCATGAAATGTACCAAACGCAGAAAATGCTTTTCATAAGGTTTTTCTAGTGGCAATAAAATTTGTACAGATCTGCATTATGTGTGCACATCATAATATTTAATTGCAAATGGAATCCATGCAAATGCCAAAAGCTCAGTACTACCAACATTGCTTGGCAATAGTGGACAGAGGCCTAACACTGCTGCCACAGTGAGAAAAATGTATTGCTTGAAGAATACATTCTTCACTCGGATGTACGTATCTGTGTTTTGTCAGTGATAAAATAATTTAATAAGGTAACTGAATAAGTGACAATTGCAATGAGTATGAAACAGACTTCACTTGCCAAACTGGATGAATGAACTAAATCATTCAAACTAAACTGACTGAAGCAAGCTGTAAAAGAAACTGGATTACTCTGACCAAAAATGATCATGATGGTATTAAGAGTACTGCAGCCAGAGCTGTCAGTCTGAATCATTTGATTGCTGGGAACAACATGCCAATATCCCCGGCTTCGGGAATGATTGCATTAAAGGATTTCATAATTTCATAATACAAAGTATTAACTAAATCTATTTCTAAGGCATCTTAACAGGTTATAGAAACAGAGAAATGTCGGCAGAAAAAGGCCCATCTAGTCTGCCCAGCAAGCTTCCACTCTTATTTTCCCATACTTATCTGTTTCACCAACCACCGACTTCAGGGCTCTTGTTGGTAACTGTTTGATTCAAATTTCCTGCCATCCCCTGTCATTGATGCAGAGAGTAATGTTGGAGTTGCATCAAAGGTGAGCATAAGGCTTATGGTTAAGGGTTATAACCGCCGCATCAAGCAAGTTACCCCGATGCTGGTTTACCCAGATTGCACAGATTGATGCCTTGTTGGATGATGTCTGAATGTAAATCCTGTTTTCTTCACTTCCCCCTACCGTTGAAGCAGATAGCAACGCTGTATATGTATTCAAAGTGATGTATCAGGCTATACACAATGTGATCGCTAAACCCCTCTCAAATATTCTTAACTGTTCCCTAGAGCATGGCATTGTCCCGAATTTTCTGAAACAAGCCATAGTGAAACCACTACTCAAAAAATCCAACCTTGACCCCACCACCCTTTCTAACTACAGACCGGTGTCCAACCTACCCCTCCTAGCTAAAGTTCTTGAAACGCTAGTGAACTCACGCCTATCCGATCACCTTGAACAGAATAACATCTTCCCTCCTACTCAATATGGTTTCAGGAAGCATCTAAGTACTGAAACATTGCTCCTCTCCCTACACGATACCCTTATCAAAGGAACCGACTCAGGATCATCCTACCTTATCGCATTACTTGACATCTCAGCTGCGTTTGACACAGTTAATCACGATGTCCTACTCAACATACTCAGAAATATTGGGATCACTGGCAAGGCCATTGATTGGATTCAATCATATCTCCAAAATCGTACTTTCACTGTCACTATGGACAATAATGAATCTGATCCCATCAGTCTCCCCCAAGGTGTTCCCCAAGGTTCCTCACTCTCATCTACCCTGTTTAATATATACATGCTTCCCCTTACTACGCTTCTCACTAATCTACACATTAAGCATTTTATCTATGCTGATGATGTACAAATCATTTTCCCTTTCTCGGACACCATCCAAACTGCTCTACACAGCTGGGAATCCTGTCTTTCCTCTATCAACCAGCTCCTAAAGGACATGCACCTAGCTCTTAACTCCAACAAAACTGAGCTTTTAATCATATCTAATAAGCAACCGCTCCCAGACATCCCTCCTGCCTACTCTGCTACCAACTTCCCATCACACACTCGCAACCTAGGAGTTATTATTGATAATCACCTCTCTTTCAAACCATTCATCAAATCCATCATAAAGGATTGCTACTTTAAACTGCAAACAATAAAGAAACTCAGACCCTTGCTACATTTCAATGATTTCCGTACAGTCCTTCAAGCTATTATTTTATCGAAGATTGACTATTGTAATGCGCTCTTACTTGGCATTCCTGCAATACACACTAGACCACTCCAACTCCTACAAAATGCCGCCGCCCGAATATTGTCCAACACAAAGAAAAGGGATCACATCACCCCCACACTTATTGAACTACACTGGCTCCCTATACAGTCACGAATTCTTCATAAAACCCTCTCGATCATACACAAGAGTCTATTAAATTCCAACCTCAACTGGCTTAACCTCCCCCCTTACCCCGTACCTCCATGAGACCTACACGCCCAGCACTCCAAGGAACACTCCATGCCCAATCTATCAAATCTTTTAAGCTCTCCTCCACTATTAACAGAGCCTTTTCTCTTGCCGGCCCCACTATATGGAACTCACTGCCCCATGATATTCGCATTGAGACCTATACCCCCGCCTTCAAAAAGAAACTTAAAACCTGGCTCTTCCAGCAAGCTTACTCCATCACACCCCCTATTACATAAATCCCCCCTACGAATGTTACCCTACCAATGTTACTCTGATATCCTGGTATGAATGCCTTTATGCCTGCCGATTTTGTACTGTGCACTAATCTGTATATAGTTATTGTTATAGTTCAATCCCATAGCATATACCCATAGCATCTAATCATTGATGTGTGTTTTATGTAAGGGCTCCTCCCAAAAATTATTTATATGTTGCCTAGTTCACTATGTTATCTGTTATATGTAAGGGCTCTGCCCAATGGTTTTTTGTTCACTGTAAACCGATGCGATGTGCGAACGGTCATCGGTATAAAAGAAACGTTAAATAAAAAAAAAAAAAAAGGGCAGTAACCGCCGTAATAAGCAAGCTACCCTCACGCTTATTTGTTTACCCAGATTATGAAGTTTAGTCCTTATTGGTTGTTGTCTGAGAAGGTTAATACCTTATTGCCAAAAACTCAAGTCAATGTTATGCATGGTATACAGCCAGCTGATGCTATTTTAATGGCGAAATTACTTACCTGATAATTTCGTTTTCCTTAGTGTAGACAGATGGACTCAGGACCAATGCGTATAGTGTGCTCCTGATAGCAATTGGAGACGGAGTCAGATTTCAATCTGATGTCAGCACTACATATACTGCTCTTCAGTATTCTCCTCGAAAAGCAATTGTGGATATCTGTGTGTTTGAATAACTTGATTAACTTGAACTGGTTGACATGAATTTTAGCTGGAGACTGCCAGTGCACTCAACCGAGAAATGCCGACACCCGGTAACTATGGGTGTCCTAACTAGAGGTAAAGCGTGGCTTACCCGTGCTTGTCTTGCTCTCGGGGATTGTCACCCGAGGTTTCCTTATTATGAGGCAGCCGTGGGCGGGATACTGAGTCCATCTGTCTACACTAAGGAAAACGAAATTATTAGGTAAGTAATTTCTCCATTTCCTAGCGTGTAGCAGATGGACTCAGGACCAATGGGATGTACAAAAGCTACTCCCGAACCGGGTGGGGGCTGCCCGTGCCCCATTTAGTACTGCCCTAGTGAATGCTGTGTCCTCCCTGGCCTGAACATCCAGGTGGTAGAACCTCGAGAAGGTGTGAATGCAGGACCACATCGCCGCCCAACAGATCTCGGCGAGTGACAGCATCTTGGTTTCTGCCCAGGACACTGCCTGGGCCCTTGTGGAATGGGCCTTGACTTGTAGAGGTGGAGGCTTGCCTGCCACTATGTAGGCCGCCTTGATTACTTCTTTGATCCAGCGGGCTATGGTTGCCTGCGAGGCTGCTTCCTCTTGTTTCTTCCTGCTGTGAAGGACGAATAGGTGGTCCATCTTTCGTACGGATTCCGATCTTTCCAGGTAGTGGACTAGGAGTCTGCCGACATTAAGATGGCGTAGGCGGTGTGAGTCTTCCAAGTCCTTATTCTCGTCTGGAGATGGCAGCGAGATGGTTTGGTATAGATGGAAATGAGAAACCACCTTTGGAAGGAAGGAGGGGACAGTGCATAGCTGTATGTATCCCAGTGTGAACCTGAGGAACTGTTCCCGTCAGGATAACGCTTGAAGTTCGGAGATGCGACGGGCTGAACATATTGCCACTAGGAATGCAGTCTTCAAGGTCAGGAGCCGTAGGGACAGACCACGTGTAAGTTTGAAGGAAGCTCCTGCTAAGAAGTCGAGTACTAGATTGAGATTCCATAGGGGTACCGGCCACTTTAGTGGTGGTTGGATTTGCTTGACCCCTCTCAGGAAGCGGGAAATGTCTGGATGGGAAGATAGACTAATGCCATCTACTTTGGCTCTGAAGCAGGCCAGCGCGGCCAGTTGAATCTTGATGGAGTTGAGAGACAACCCCTTCTTCAGGCCGCCCTGCAGGAATTCCAGGATCATGGGAATTTTGACTGTCCGTGGAAAGATGTCGCCATCTTCACACCAGGCTTCGAATATTCTCCATATTCATATATAAGTTAAGGATGTGGAAAACTTGCGTGCTCGGAGCAAGGTATCAATTACTTCCTTTGAGTATCCGCTCTTTTTCAGGCGAGTCCTCTCAATGGCCAGACCGTAAGAGAGAATTGAGTTGGGTCTTTGTGGAGGATCAGTCCTTGCTGGAGCAGGTCCCTGTGTGGAGGTAGACACAGGGGGTTCCCCACCAGAAGTCTTCGCATGTCTGCGTACCACGGCCTTCCTGGCCAGTCCAGGGCTACTAGAAGTACTAGCTATCTGTGGTGTTCTATCTTGCGGATGATCCCGCCCAGTAGTGGCCATGGAGGAAAGGTGTACAGCAGGTCTTCCTGTGGCCAGTTTTGGATGAGGGCGTCGATCCCCTGGGTCTGAGGTCTCATCTGTGACTGAAGAACTTGGGCGTTGGACCGGGTTGCCAGGAGATCCATGGCTGAGGTTTCCCAGCGGTCTATTATCAACTGGAAGGCTGTGGATGACAGCTTCCATTCCCCTGGGTCTAGACTTTCTCTGCTAGGTAATCCGCAGTGACGTTGTCTTTTCATGCAATGTGGGTGACCGAGATCCCTTGAAGGTTTGCTTCCGCCCATGTCATTAGGGGGTCTATTTCCATGGACACCTGTTGACTTCTGGTTTCTCCCTGGCGGTTGATGTAGGCCACCGTTATGGCATTGTCCGACATGACTGACAGCTTCTCCTCGGAGTCTGTGACTGAATCGTAGGCAGGCTAGTCTGACTGCCCGGGCTTCCAGTCGGTTGATGTTCCATCCCGACTCTTCCTTGTCCCATTGCCCCTGGGCCGTCAGTTTCTGACAGTGGGTTCCCCACCCTCGCAGGCTCGCATCCGTGGTGAGCAAGAGCCAGGTTGGTGGGGACAGTCTTACTCCCTTGCTCTGATGGTCTTCTTGTAGCCACCATAGGAGCTGGGTCTGTACCTCTGCCGGCAACTGGAGACGGATGGTATAGTCCTGGGACATCAGGTTCCATCATGACAGTAGGGAGAGTTGTAGTGGTCGCATGTGGGCCCTAGCCCATGGTAAGACTTCTAGGGTTGATGTCATGAGTCCGAGGACTTGTAGGTAGTCCCATATTGTGGGGCGAGCACCGTTCAACAGTTTTCTCAACTGGTCCATCAATTTCCTTGTCCTTGTAGTGGGAAGAATGACCTTGACCTGTTGGGTGTCGAACCGGACTCCCAGGTATTCCAGAGATTGGGAGGGCTGCAGACAGCTCTTGGTTGCGTTGACGACCCATCCGAGGTTCTCCAGGAGGTTCTTACTCTGGTGGTCGTCTGATGACTTTCCTCTGGGGATTTTGCCCTTATCAGCCAATCGTCCAGATATGGGTGAACGAGGATTCCTTCTTTCCTCAGTGTCGCCGCCACTATGACCATGATTTTGGTGAACATTCGAGGGGCTGTAGCTAGCCCGAAGGGTAGTGCTCAGAATTGGTAGTGATGGTCCAGGATCGAGAAGCGTAGGAAGCGCTGATGATCGTGATGGACTGGGATGTGCAGATAGGCTTCTGACAGGTCCAGGGAAGTCAGAAATTCCCCCGGCTGTACTGCCCTTATGACCGAGCATAGGGTTTCCATGCGGAAGTGTGGTACCCTCAAGTAGAGGTTGGCTGACTTGAGGTCCAGTATGGGCCGGTATGTTCCCTCTTTCTTGGGGATGATAAAATAGATTGAATAGTGTCCAGTATTTCGCTGGTGCATGGGCACCGGTGTTATCGCCTTTAAGGCGAGCAATTTGGTTTGTGTGGTTTCCACTGCCATCCTCTTGGAGGGGGAATGGCAGGGAGATTTCACAAATTTGTCTGGAGTGATGCTGTGGAAGTCCAGAAAGTATCCCTCTCGAATGATGGTTAGGATCCACTTGTCCAATGTTATCTCGACCCATCTTTGGTAGAATTGGGCAAGCCTGCCCCCTATGGCTTCTTCCTGTGGATGGGTCTGTTGATTCTCATTGTGGGGTGGGGGTGGGGCCTGGACCTGAGCCTGCTCTCCTCTTCTTGTGTTTATTCCGAAAGGACTGGCCCCTGCCTGCGGGGTGAGGTGCTTGCTATGTATTCTTGTACAGTCTGAAACACTGTGATCCGCTGCCCCTGGATGTCCGGGGAGAGGGGCGTTGGCTTCTCTTGATCTTGTCCTCCGGTAACCGAGGTACTGGAGATTCACCCCATTTGTCGGCTAACTTCTCCAGTTCGCTGCCGAACAGGAGGATTCCTTTAAACGGCATTCTCATGAGTTTTGTCTTGGACGTCGCGTCGGTTGACCAGCTTCGGAGCCAGAGTTGCCTTCTTGCTGCCACAATGGATGAGATTCCCCTGGCTGAAGTGCGCACCAGATCGGAGGTCGCATCCGTGAGGAAGGATATTGCTGGTTCTAATGTTTCGACGGGCATGGATGTGTTCCTGGCCTGTGACAAGCATGTGCGTGTCACCACGGCACAGCAGGCAGCAATCTGTAGTGACATAGCTGCTGCCTCAGATGACTGTTTAAGGATGGACTCCTGTCGTCTGTATTGGACATCCTTGAATGCCATTCCTCCTTCGACTGGAATGGTGGTGCACTTTGTGACTGTGCAGACCTTGGTGTCCACTTTGGGGAACCCCGGGAGATCTTTGGCTGAAGGTTCCAGTGGGTATAGGGCTTCTAGGGCCTGTCCTCCCTTGAAACTGGCCTCCAGGGCATTCCATTCCAGGTCGATCAGCTGTTGTACGGCTTGCAGCAGTGAGAAATGGCGTGAGGCCTGACGAAGCCCAACCAGAATGTGGTTCATCTTTGGCTCCGTTCAGGCGCTTGTGTCTGGGATGGCCAGCTCTCTCAGACTCTTGGATACAAGGTCTGGTAGTTCGCCTTTGGAGAAGAAACGCATCATGGTTCGGTATGGTTCAGTTCCTGGAGGGATTTCCCCTTCCTCCAGGGTGTCTTGGTCTTCCTTCGAGGTGTCCGTGTCGCCTAAGGTTAGGCTTTTGTCCGAGGAGGCACGTCTCTGGGAGGCCGAAAAGGGCCTGGCAGGTTAGGGTCCTCTAGTGGAGGCTGTGGCATCGGTGGCGCCGATTGCACCTGGATGAAGGTTTATTTATTTATTTATTTATTTTAAGTTTTTCTATACCGGCATTCTCGATAAATATCGCATCATGTCGGTTTACAATTAACAAGTAGATAGGGAACAAAAGGCAATAAATAACATTGATCTAAGTAATAATAATAATAAAATAATAGTAATAGTAGTAAAAAACGTTAAACAAGAGAAGGCTAAGGAATGCAGTTACAATAAAACAAGGGAGTAATATAACTTGGATCAGAGAAAAGAAGCAGGGGTTTAAATATATATAACATATATGCCAGTCAATGTGCTTATAGCATTGAAGAATTGCCCTTATGAGGTAGGGATATTAATTACTATGATTAAGGCAAAGTCTGAGCGAATAGGTAATAATGGAATAGGTTTAGTTTAGTTCAGGAAAGGCTTTCGTGAATAGCCACGTTTTAAGTCTTTTCCTAAATGTAGGAAGGCAGGGTTCCTGTCGCAAATCTGGTGGGATGGAGTTCCACAGTGTTGGTCCTGCAGTGGAGAAAGCCCTGTCTCTGGCGGTTATGTGCCTCATGGATTTGGAGGGTGGTACTTGTAGGGTTTCTCTATAGGACTCTCTGATTGGTCTTTTGGACGTGAATTTTTTGAGAGGAATTTGAAGGGTGAGCTGAGAGTGTTGATGTATAGCTTTGTAAATAATGGTTATGGACTTATATATGATTCTGTAATGAATTGGCAGCCAGTGCAGATCTTTGAGGATTGGTGATATGTGGTCTCTTCTCCGTGTGTTAGTTAATATTCTAGCAGCCGTGTTTTGGACCATCTGAAGGGGTTTGGTGTGAGATGATGGAAGACCTAATAGCAAAGAGTTGCAGTAATCTAGTTTCGAAAAAATTATTGATTGTAGAATAGTTCTGTAGTCATGAAAATGGAAGAGTGGTCTTATTCTTTTTAAGACTTGGATTTTATAGAAGCAGTCCTTAGTAGTTTGATTTATGAATGCTTTTAGGTTTAACCTGTTATCCATGATAGCTCCCAAGTTTCTTACTTGTGGAGTTTGTAAATTGGGTGGAGGATTTGTGTCGATGTTACTGTTTTCAGATGAAATTAGGAGGAGTTCGCTTTTTGAAGAGTTTAGTATTAGATTAAGGTTTGAGAGGAGTCCATCAATTTTTTGAAGACAAGTTTCCCAGAATTCTAGAGTTTTGGTGTATGATTCCTTGACGGGGATGACTATCTGGACGTCATCTGCATACAGAAAGTGTTTAAGGTTTAAGTTGGTTAGCAGTTGGCAAAGAGGGAGCAGGTAGATATTGAAGAGCGTTGGTGAAAGGGAGGAGCCCTGTGGAACTCCCGTAGATGAAGAGTAGTGTTGAGATTCTTTGTTGTGAATTTTGACTTTGTATTTTCTGTTCCCTAAGAACGATTTGAACCATGATAGTGCTGTTCCTGTTATTCCGATGTTTGCTAATTGGATTAGTAGGGTGGAGTGGTTAACTGTGTCAAAGGCGGCTGAGAGGTCCAGGAGGATCAGTAAATAAGTGTGACCTTTGTCCAGGCCCATGATGAGGTAGTCGGTCAGTGAAATTAGTAGTGATTCGGTGCTTAAAGCTTTTCTGAAGCCATATTGAGACGGGAACAGAATTTTATGTTCTTCGAGGTAGTCGGAGAGTCTGGAGTTAACTAATTTTTCCATTACCTTAGCTATGAAAGGGAGATTGGATATAGGACGGAAATTGGTAGGATCATTAGGATTTAAGTTGGGTTTTTTTAAGAGCGGTTTGATGGATGCAATTTTCAGGTTGTCCGGGTAGATTCCTTGTGCTAGAGAACAGTTAATAATGTCTGTCAGAGCATTGGAGATTGTGTCTGGTATTAGCAGGAGAAGTTTGGATGGGATGTGGTCTAAAGGGTGAGATGAAGGTTTCATTTTCTTCAGTGTAGACAGTATCTCAGAATTAGTGATGGGTTCGAAGGATTGTAGAGTAATGTCTTTGTTGTGGTGGAAGTATGTGTTGGGTGGTGTTGAAGTGTTGGTTCTCAGCTGTGTTATTAGGTTGGAGATCTTGTTGCTAAAGAAGAGGGCCAACTCCTCTGCTTTTTCTTGTGCTAGGTTGGCAGGGATGTCAGGAGTCATGGTTTGCGTTAAATTAGATACATAGGCAAAGAGGGCTTTGGAATCAAAGATAATATGGTGGATCTTCTGTGCAAAGAAGTCCCTTTTTGTTTTTAATGTAGCGCTTTTGTATTGGTGGAGTGCGAGTTTGTAAGCAGAGAGGGATGTCTGTGTTGGTGTTTTTCGCCATTTGCTTTCCTTCTGTCGGAGGTAGTGTTTCAGTTTTTGAAGTTCTTCTTTAAACCAAGGTTGTCTTTTGGAGGAGTTGTGTTCGAGTTTTTTTGTTGCCAGAGGACAGAGATTGTTGGCTGCAGTTTCTGTTATCATGGACCAAGAGTGGAGGGCTGAGTTGGGTGATGAGATGTCTATGAGAGGGAGTTCTGGGCCAAGATGATTGTGTAATTCCTCGGATGTGCAAGATTTCCTGTAAATGAATTCAGGTTGTGGGACAGGTTTTTTGCTTATTTGTTCTAGCAAGAAGGCGGAAGATATTAAAGTATGGTCAGACCAGGGAACAGGTTGGCATTTGGGTGGAGTTGAGTGAGAGATGCTAGAGTTTACGAATATAAGGTCCAGGGTGTGACCTGCTCTGTGGGTGGGTTTATTTATGATCTGCTTGAACCCTATGGCCGACATGGCGGTTAGGAAGGATTCGCAATTGGTTGAGAGAATGGGGTCGTCGACGTGTAAGTTGGAATCTCCCAATATTATAGCGGGATGCTCCAGATTTAGGTAAGTTGTTGTTAATTCTAGGATGGGTGAAGCATCGGATTCCAGAAGGCCTGGAGGAGCATAGATTAGAAGGATTTGTAGACTGTCAGATTTGAATAGGCCTGTTTCTATTTTTGATGGAGAGTTGATTGGGAATTGAGTGATTTTTAGCTCTTTTTTGGCTGCTAGGAGGATACCTCCACCCCTTTTTTTCTTTCTGGGGATAGAGAAGATATCATAGATTTGAGTTGGAAGTTGGTTTAGTAGTGCGGTATCCGTTTGTTTAAGCCATGTTTCAGTTATGGCGCAGAGGTCAGGATTTTTGTCCAAGAGAATGTCGTTGAGAATTAGTGTTTTCTTGGAGAGTGATTGTGCGTTGAATAGTATCAAAGAAAAGAGAGCTAGGCCTAAAGTTTGGGTAAACGGGGAAATCATGATGGGGATAAGGGATTTGTAGGTGGGAGGTCGTGAGATCAAAGAGTGTTTTGCTGTGAGAAAGGTTCTGTGCTGGAGTATTGGAATTGGGAGGCCCATGAACATTGTGGTCTGCTGGATGAAGAATGGAGGAGTGATTGCTGGATGAGGATTGGAAGAGTGGCTGCTGGATGGAGATTGGATGAGAGGCTGCTGGATGAGGATTGGATGAGAGGCTGCTGGATGAAGAATTGGAAGAGTGGTTGCTGGATGAAGAATTGGAAGAGTGGTTGCTGGATAAGGATTGGAAGAGTGGCTGCTGGATGAGGATTGGATCAGAGGCTGCTGGATGAGGATTGGAAGAGTGGCTGCTGGATGAAGATTGGATCAGAGGCTGCTGGATGAAGAATTGGACGAGTGGCTGCTGGATGAGGATTGGAAGAGTGGCTGCTGGATGAAGATTGGAAGAGTGGCTGCTGGATGAAGATTGGAAGAGTGGCTGCTGGATGAAGATTGGAAGAGTGGCTGCTGGATGAAGATTGGATGAGAGGCTGCTGGATGAGGATTGGAAGAGTGGCTGCTGGATGAGGATTGGAAGAGTGGCTGCTGGATGAAGATTGGAAGAGTGGCTGCTGGATGAAGATTGGATGAGAGGCTGCTGGATGAGGATTGGAAGAGTGGCTGCTGGATGAAGATTGGATGAGAGGCTGCTGGATGAGGATTGGAAGAGTGGCTGCTGGATGAGGGTTTGCAGACCCTTAAAGAATTCCACCCAGGAAACGGTTCCTGGGTCTATATTGAACCCAGTGGCATTCCCCGAAGGCCCCAACTGGAGGGCCGAGCTGGGGATAGAGTGGTCCGGGATACTATCAGTGGATCCGGATTCCTGTACTGGCTGGGGGGGACCTTGCCCTAGTTCACCCAGAGCCATCTTGCACTGTAGGCACAGGGCAGTAGCCTCTTTATGCTGCGCAGCTCTTATGTGGCAGGCTGGGCAGAGGGCTTGTGCTTTGGCTTTCTTGGCGGTGGTGCCATGGTTTGTGCACGTAGGGGCATTCAAACCCGGTCTGTGCATTTATATGCGCGCGCCAGGAGGCTTAGATATGCGCTCCGGTGCGTATGCAGGCTGCGAAGATATGCATGCAGGCTGGTCTGCGCGTGCCGCTGTGCATGCAACCGAATTTGTGCGCCCGGTGCTGTTGAGCGTGGCGCTGTGCGCACAGCACCTATGCGCGTGCCTCGCTGTGCGCGCCTTGCTGTGCGCACAACTATGTTATGGGCCCAGCTCGCCGCTGTGCGCACGACTCAGGTAGGCGGACAGTATGGCGATCAAGGGGGGGAAATGGCGCCGGCGACCATGCAATTAAGATAGCAACTCCCCCCCCCCCCCCCCCCCCGGAGGGTCTCCAAGGAGGAGGACCCTCGAGCTGGATCGGCGTCTAGCCTGGAAGGGACTGCTCAACCTGATGGAACAAATGCCGACGGGCATCTGTGCAGCTCTATCTGAGCCGCGGAGACCGGAGACTTAAGAAAGTTTTCTACCTTATCTTGTCTCGGCGCTTCCCGGTCTCATACCGGGTGGTCTCCGGCTGCGGGGGGAGAGGGAAATACCTTCACCGCCGCGCTCGGTCTTGCGCCCACTCCCTCCTGGGGGCTAAGTCCACGCCGGGAACCGGCTGCCGGACCAAGGCATACCTCTGAGGGATACCAGAAATCACCTCAGGAATTCTCGACTGGGGGAGGGACCCTTAGGTATCACCGCAGGAGAGCAGGGCTCGTCTTGTAGTAAGATTTTGGAATTTTTCTTTCTTTTGGGTTTGGATTTTCTAACGCTGTGCAAGCGTATGTAGAGTCCCAAACTGCTATGGAGATGGAGAAATACTGAAGAGCAGAGCTTACTGCAGGGGTATATGTAGTGCTGATGTCAGACTGAAATCTGACTCCGTCTCCAACTACTATCAGGAGCACACTATACCCATTGGTCCTGAGTCCATCTGCTACACGCTAGGAAAAAAGTCCTCCAACCTCGTTCTCATTGGGACAGACCCTACCAAGTTCTGTTCACACCATCGACAGCTGTGATGGTGTGAACAGAACTTGGTAGGGTCTGTCCCAATGAGAACTTGCACTAAAGCAAGAAGCAAATTCGGACTAGGAAGTGAAGTAGACAGCACATAAAAGGCCGCGAAATAGATAAACTAACGTAAGGAGTGACACCGGAAGTGGTGGTCCTCAGCCTTATTACAGCCCCATTATGGCATTCCTATATATATTGTTTTTCTCATTCAAAGATTAATAGCAAAAGCTTACCCATAACTTACAAATACTTATATTACTTTGACTATGAACTGATCGAACTCCTTCAAATGTTGGGTATGCATACAATGTGGACAAAGCTCTTGAATGTTTCATTCTACTCTTTGAGACGCTGAACAAAACTATTTTTGCAGTTACAAATACCACCCAGTGCCGATATTTTCTATTGCAACCTCCTGCTTCTGATGTGAGCCTGTGTGTGCAATGGAGGAATCACAGGCAGACATGCCAACTGTTGGGCTCAAATATACTAAAACTGATATGATATACCCTAATGGTACCAGATGCCCAAAATACTGATTTGTTCAGCCTGTTTCCGGGAATAAACTACAACCCACACCCTTGTGAACTGGAGGCCTATCCACCTCCCACAAACACTTAAGTTAATCTAACTAAAGTGCCACA
Source organism: Rhinatrema bivittatum (assembly GCF_901001135.1). Lineage (NCBI taxonomy): Eukaryota > Metazoa > Chordata > Amphibia > Gymnophiona > Rhinatrematidae > Rhinatrema > Rhinatrema bivittatum. The sequence continues at coordinate 28,508,116 of NC_042629.1, forward strand.
TCTTTGAACTTTATTAATTGCTGATTATGCATGTATTATGGAAAGACTCTTGGCCATTTCCTGCACCTTTCTCTCCAAGGGGGGGGAACCACTTTGAATTCAGAATATCCAGGGTGGCATTCTCTGAAATGCTTTCTGTTCTACGTGCAGGTCCCAAGAGGCAGGCAGAGCTAAGGAATCTCAATGCATGGATGAGACGATGGTGTAGGGAAGAGGGATTCAGTTTTGAAGGGAACTGGACAACCTTTTGGGGAAGGGGGAGACTTTTCCTGAAAGGACGGGCTCCACCTTAACCAGAGTGGCACCAGGCTGCTGGCACTAACTTTTAAAAAGGAGATAGAGCAGCTATTAAACTAGAACAAGGGGGAAAGTCGACAGTCACTCGCAGTGCATGGTTTAGAAAAAGGTATCTTCAAAGGATACTAATGAAAACAGGAGAGTTAGGACATCCCAACAGAGGTTCCAGTAAAAGCAAAAGTAGTCCATGTGCCTATAAAGTAAAGAATCACCTGAGCTAAAGGATTCCAAATTATGCCTATCAATTGAAAAACAGGTTGTTAATACAAACAAAAACACTTTGAAATGTCAGTATGCCAATGCCAGTAGTCTACAAAGTAAGATGGGAGAGTTGGAGTGTATAGCACTTAATGATGAGATAGACATAAATGGCATCTCAGAGATCTGGAGGAAGGAGGATAATTAATGGGACAGTGCTATAATAAGGGTACAAATTATACTGCAATGACAGGAAGGATCAACTTGGGGGGGGGGGGTGTGGTGCTTTATATCTGGGAGGGCATAGAGTCCAACAGGATCAAGATAATTCAAGAGACTAAATGCACAGTAGAATCTCTATGGGTAGAAATCCCATATGTATTGAGTAAGAGTATAGTGATGGCCAAAATGATGAGATAGATGATGAAATGTTAAGAGAAATCAGGGAAGCTAACTAATTTGCCAGTGCAGTAATAATGGGAGATTTCAATTACTGACTGCGTAAATGAACATCAGGATATGCTAGAGACATATTTCCTGAATGGAATAAACAACTGCTTCATGGAGCAATTGGTTCAGGAACAGTCAAGAGAGGGAGCTATTTTAGATTTAATTCTTAGTGGAACACAGGATTTGGTGAGAGAGGCAACGGTGTTGGGGCCACTTGGCAATAGTGATCATTAGATAATCAAATTTGATCTAATGAGTGGAAGAGGGAAACTATGTAAATCTACAGCTCTGACACTACATTTTCAAAAGGGAAACTGATAAAATAAGGAAAATTGTTAAAAAAAAAACCAAACAAAAAAACCCTAAGTTGTACCTACAAAGGTTAAAAGTGTAAAACAAGTGTGGACATTGTTTAAAAATACCATCTTAGAAGTGCAGTCCAGATGTATTCCATGCATTATGAAAGGTGGAAGGAAAGCAAAATGATTACTGGCATAGGTAAAAGATGGAGGCGAAAGAGGCTATTTTAGCCCAAAAAAATCCTTCAAAAAATTGGAAGAAGAATCCATTTGAAGAACGTAGGAAAAAGCATAAGCACTGTCACATTAACTGTAAAACATTGATAAGACAGGCTAAGAGAGAACTTGAAATGAAGTTGGCAGTAGAGGCAAAAATTCATAATAAAAACTTTTTAAAATATATCCAAAGCAGGAAACCTGTGAGGAAATTGACTTGCTTGTTAAATGATCAAGAGGTTAAAGGGGCTCTTAGGGAAGATAAGGTCATTGCAAAAAGACTAAAGGAATTACTTTCTTTTGTGTTTACTAGTGAGGATGCTGGGGAGATACTGGTTCCAGAGATGGCTTTCAAGGGTGAGGAGTCAGATTAGCTGAACCAAATCACTGTGAACCTGGAAGATGTAGTAGGCCAAATTGACAAACTAAAGAATAGCAAATCACCTGGACTGGATAGTATGCACCCCAGGGTTCTGAAGGAACTAAAAAATGAAATTTCATATCTATTAGTTAAAATTTGTAACCTATCATTAAAATCATCCATTGTACCAGAAGACTGGAGGGTGGCCAATGTAATCCCAACATTTAAAAAGGGCTCCAGGGTGATCCAGGAACTGTAGACCGGTGAGCCTGACTTCAGTGCTGGGAAAAATAGTGGAAACTATTCTAAAGATCAAAATCATAGAGCATATAGAAAGACATGGTTTAATGGAACACAGTCAGCAGCGATTTCCCCAAGGGAAATCTTGCCTCACAAATCTGCTTCATTTTTTTTTTTTAACGGGTTAATAGACATGTCGATAAAGATGAACCAGTAGATGTAGTGTATTTGGGTTTTCAGAAGACATTTGACAAAGACCCTCAGGAGAGGCTTCTAAGAAAACCAAAAAGTCATAGGATAGGTGGTGATGTCTTTTCGTGGATTACAAACTGGTTAAAAGACAAGAGAGTTGGATTAAATGGCCAATTTCCTCACTGGAAAAGGGTATCCAGTGGAGTGCTTCAGGGATCTGTACTTGGACTGGTGCTTTTCAATATATTTATAAATGATCTGGAAAAGAATACAACGAATGAGGTAATCAAATTTGCAGAAAGTACAAAATTATTCAGTGTAGTTAAATCACAAGTGGATTGTGATAAATTGCAAGAGAACCTTGCAAGACTGAAAGATTTGGTATCCAAATGGCAGATGAAATTTAATGTGGATAAGTGTAAAGTGATGTATACCGATACAAATAATCCAAACTCTAGTTACATGATGTTAGGTTCCTTATTAGGAGTCACAGCACAGAGTTAAGAGTTATAGCAGGGTTAGAAGGAAAACCATGTATAGTAAGAATTGCACATGGTGAAGACTATAGCCTTTTCAGAAGTGTTACCTGTTCTAATGTCCGGACAAGTGATCATCAGATGGTATGGTTTGATATTGCGAATAAGATACAAAGAAGTCACACGAAGACCAGAGTTCTGAATTTCAAATATACGGACTTTGACAAAATGGGAATGTACCTGGAGGAACAACTAGAAGACTGGGAAAAAATGTGCGAGGTGGTATAGTGAGCTAAATTAAAAAGAGCTATTACAAAGGCACAAATCTATATGTTAGAAAAGTAAACAAAAGTTTAAGGAAAAAGAAACCAATTTGGTTCTCAAAAGAGGTGGCTGCAAAAATAAAGGCAAAAAGATCAGTGCTCAGGAAGTATAAAGGATCCCAAAGAGAGGAGCACACGGAATAATACCTGGTGAAAATGAGGGAGACAAAGATAGAAATCAGAAAAGCAAAAATGTCAAGCGGAAGAAAGAATTGCCCAAGAGATTAAGAGAGGCAACAAAATATTTTTCAGATATATAAGAGAAAGAAGGAAAGCCTGAAGTGATATAGTGAAATTGAAAGGTGACGAGAAGCAATGTGCCAAGCCAAACAAAGAAATGGCAGAAATATTAAACAAATACTTCAGTTCTGTGTTCACTAAAGTCCACCCTGGAGAAGGACTGTTGCTGGTTGACAAGACCATAGAAGGGATTGGGCTAGACACAACTCTTTTTACAGAAGAGTATGTATCTAAAGAGCTAGGAAAACCGGGAATGGCCTCTGCTATTACTGGCATCAGTAGCATGGGATCTTCTTGGTGTTTGGGTATTTGCCAGGTTCTTGTGGCTTGGTTTGGCCTCTGTTGGAAACAGGATGCTGGGCTTGATGGACTCTTGGTCTGACCCAGCATGGCAATTTCTTATGTCCTTATTCTTTATAGCAGTTTCCACAATTTTCCCTGGCACTGAAGTAAGGCTCACCAGTCTATAGTTTCCTGGATCATCCCGGATCCCTTTTTAAATATAGGGGTTACACATTGGCCATCTTCCAATCTTCAGGTGTATTGGATGATTTTAATGATAGGTTACAAATTTTTACTAATAGTTCTGAAATTTCATTTTTTAATTCTTTCAGAATCCTGGAGTGTATACCATCTGGTCCAGGTGATTTACTACTCTTCAGTTTGTCAATCAGGCCTACCACATCTTTCAGGTTCACCGTGATTTGGTTCAGTTGATCTGAATCACCACCCATGAAAACCTTCTCTGGAATGGGTATCTCTCTAACATACTCTTCAGTAAACACCAAAGCAAAGAAATCATTTAATCATGCCACGATCTCCTTGTCTTGTCTAAGAGCCCCTTTAACCCCTTGATCATCCAACGGTCCAATCGACTCCCTTGCAGGCTTTCTGCTTCGGATATATTTTTAAAAGTTTTTATTGTGAGATTTTGCCTCTATGGCCAACTTCTTTTCAAATTTTCTCTTAGCTTGTCTTATCAATGTCTTACATTTAACTTGCCAATGCTTATGCTTTATCCTATTTTCTTCTGAAGGATCCTTCTTCCAATTTTTGAATGAAGATCTTTTGGCTAAAATAGCCTCTTTCACCTCACCTTTTAACCATGCTGGTAATCGTTTTGCCTTCCTTCCACCTTTCTTGATGCATGGAATACATCTGGTCTGTGCTTCTAGAATGGGTTTTTTTTTTTTTTAACAATGTCCACGCCTCTTGTACACTTTTTACCTTTGTAGATGCACCTTTCAGTTTTTTGCTAACTATTTTTCTCATGTTATCAAAGTTTCCCTTTTGAAAGTTTAGTGCTAGAACTATGGATTTACATACTGTCCCCCCCTTCCAGTCATTAATTCAAATTTGATTATATTATGATCACTATTGCCAAGTGGCCCCACCAGAGTTACCTCTCTCATCAAATCCTGCACTCCACTGAGAATTAGATCTAAAATTGCTTCCTCTCGCTCGGTTTCTGAACCAGTTGCTCCATAAAACTGTCTTTTATTCTATCCAGGAACTTTATTTCTCTAGCATGCCCTTATGTTTCACTTACCTAGTCAATATTGGGGTAATTGAAATCTCCCATTATTACTGCACTAATTTCTCTTAGCATTCCATCTCACGATTTTGGCCAGGTGGAAGGTAATATACTATCACTATTCTCTTGTCCAACACATGAGGGATTTCTACCCATAAAGATTTGATTGTACATTTAGTCTCATGCAAGATCTTTATCCTGTTGGACTCTATGCCATCCTGGACATAAAGCGCGACCCCACCACCAAGATGCTCCTCTCTGTCATTGCAATATAATTTGTACCCCGGTTTAGCAGTATCCTATTGGTTATCCTCTTTCCACCATGTTTCTGAGATGCCTATTAAGTCTATGTCATTCACTGCTATACACTCTAATTCTCCCATCTTACATGTTAGACTTCTGGCATTAGCATAAAACATTTCCAAGTGTGTTTTTTGTTTCTATTTACATTCTGCTTTTCAGATGACAGGGATAAATTGGAATTCTTTTAGCACAGGTGAGTTTTTAATTATATGCACTTGGACTACTTTTCTTATTATTGGAACCTCTCTATTGGGATGCTCCAACTCTAATGCTTCATTAGTATCCTTTGAAGATACCTCCCTCCGAACCATGCACTGCTGAGCAACTTCTCAGACTTCTGGCATTGGTATATAGGTATATATCAAAGTATGCTTTTGTTTGTATTAACAACTCGCTTATCAGTTGACAGGGATAATTTGGAATCTTAATTCAAGTGGTTTCTTACTTATAGACATATGGATTACTTTTGCTTTTATTGGATAAGAACATAAGAACATAAGAAAATGCCATACTGGGTCAGACCAAGGGTCCATCAAGCCCAGCATCCTGTTTCCAACAGTGGCCAATCCAGGCCATAAGAACCTGGCAAGTACCCAAAAACTAAGTCTATTCCATGTAACCATTGCTAATGGCAGTGGCTATTCTCTAAGTGAAGTGGCTATTCTCTGTTGTGATGCCCTAACTCTCTTGTTCATTAGTATCTTTCGAAGATACCTCCCTCTGAACCATGCACTGATGAGCGACTGTCGGCTTTCCCCCTTGTTCTAGTTTAAATGGAATATGTGCATATATTGGTTATTTTTCTGATTTAGAAAGGCAGAAAAAGAAAAATAGCCTTCCCAAAAAGAAAAATCTTCAAACTAGTGAAGAAAAACCATGAAAAGATCTGCAGGGCCTACATCATGGCAGCAGTAGGACTTCTTCCTATAAATGAAGAAAACAGAGGAGCAAAAGGTGGCATACGGGAATCCTCATGCACACTCAAAGACACTTACTGGAAAAGTATGGAAGAAACCTCTATAGTGGGCCCTTAGAGTTATGAACAAATTTCGGGTTACGACCAAAATATTGGGGGGGGGGGGGGGGGGGAGACTGAGACTAGCCATAATGCCCTCATACTAGATAGGTATTTATACCCCTATATGAGGCCCACCTAGTTACTCAAGGTGAGGTGTAGGTATTATTGTAGGGGTTAGGGGCCACTTTGACATGCAGAGTGTGACATACGAACAGAACAGTGTACTTTTGTGAAGATTTGATGACCTAGCTTGATGTTACCCAGGTAGAGAGTTCATATGCAGATATTGTAAAGGAACTAGTGGAGGAGGTGAAATTGTTGTTTCTGGTAGGCTAGGCACATTTTATAACTTTTTGGTGAGTACACTAGGAAATTATTGGTGTTTCTGGTAATTACAGACATTATACAACCATTTTTTATTATAGAAATGGTTAGGAAAGAGGTGCTTTTGGGAGGTTTGGAACGCATTATGGGTTTTTCCATTATTTCCTATGGAAATAATAGTCTTGACTTACAACCAACTTGAGTTACAACCAGCCCTCTGGAACCAATTGAGTTCATAAGTCAAGGGTCCACTGTACACTGGCAAGAGATAGTGTCATATGACCCTTGTGTATCTGTAAGATGAGTGATTTTTTTGTGCCAAAATATTAATTATACTGATGTAGGATTATTATATGATCTGGCCTTGAGAGAAATGACCAAAGAAATTAAGAATGCTGTAATCTTTCCCTACCCAAAGCAAAATCTATTTGTTGGAGAGTCCTTGGGAAGGGCACCATTAACAGAAGATCCAAGCAAGACAAAAGCCGATAAACATAAGACCCATCAGAAATAATGAGTGAGACAAAGATCAGTTATTTACCTAATAACCTAGGGCCTGGGCATTTACCAGGATAGACCAGTTTCCCTGTTACTATGCATCTTTCCTGACAAGAGCCTACAACTAAAGGGCAAGTACTGATAACTTCTGATGTAATCATCTGACGTTTCTAGATATAATATAGCCAGCAAATGACATTTCACTTGCAAGAAAACCCCTGATCAGAACTGGTCCATACTTTTCCACATTCTCCATCCCAAGAACCTATGCAATATAAGACCTATATCCATGCAATTAGCATGTTTGTTTTCTGTAAACAATGTTCTGGATAAACAGAGGGATGATTTAGCCATGACATGTGGGCAACATCATCTGAGAGCACCAAATGGACCCATCCCTCTAACTCTAGTAGAACTTTTATTCTGGGCATGTATGGAAGTTGTCTCGCGAGGCCCTCAGTCTATTGTAGAATGTAGTCTACTCTCTAGGGAGGTGGGCATTAAGCATGGCTAATTCATTCTGCTGTCTACAGATAACATCGTTTACAGTAAGCAAACTTGCTTTTTCCATCAAAAAGCAGGGCTGAATTAGCTATGAAACTGGCAGAGTCCCAAGCTGAGGGTTGCGCAGCGGAGCACTTAATGAAAAAAGCAACCCAGATCCCCTGTGTTGAATGGACTACTGGTGAACAGGCTGTGCAAAATTATTTGTCCAAAAATACTGTCTCCTCTGGATAGGTTGTCCAGACACTAGCGGGATATACAAAAAACCAAGTTGCAACTTTGCAGATGATAGCAGTGGAGACAGTTCTCCGGAGAGCAATGAAAATAGACAACTCTGACTTGATGAGCCATGACAAAGTCTGTAATTGGAAGACCAGCCAACACATGCCAGCATGCAATACAACCCGCTAGCCAGTTGTACAGGAAACGAATAGCAACTGCTATTCCAAGACCGATGGGATCACAGGACACAGACTGCTAATATGCCTGACGATATGGTGAAATTCTTCTCTAGTAATATACCACAGCCCTGTAACAGAAAAGTGAATGAAGGGCTTTCTCTCCTCAATGCACCTGGTGTGATTTCAGTGAAAAACCAGATCATTTGAAGATAAACTCAAGATGCAACAGTCTTATGAAATAACTACAGATGCCAACCCATCTAGTTGAAGCGATAGCAACTAGGAACTCCACCTTCTAGGTAAGATACTTAAAGAGGCCAACTCTAGCAGCTCATCCTTGAGATCCATTAACAGGTGGTCTTGAAAATGGAGGTTTTAAGTGCCATCAAACCCGCCATAAATTGTGCTATTCAAGAATAAAGCGAGTAGTATTTCCTGTACTTGGAAGAAGCAAGCAGCAATAACACTAAGGTACACTCACATTGGTGAAGTATTGAGACTCGATGGTAGAAAGGGAAATTAGTACTCACACAGATACTTGGTACAACAGATGAAAATGACCACAGAGCCTATCTGGCACCTGGATGAAAGTATCTGCCATCTAAGCCCATACGCCTTTGGAGTATGGCTTTCTTGTCAAACAGAAGATGCTCTGGACTTCTTTGGGCAGTAAAAAGAGGAAAGTACTAAGTGCTGAACACCCTTGATTTCAGGTTCAATGATAAAAGGCTCATAGACAATCTTTCCCCTGCAGCAGCAGTGCGTGCTCGACTCCCAAAAGAATTGAAAGGAGGATAGTCAACCGGTTGAGCTATGAGAAAAATAAACTGTGACTCTGTCATGCTGAGACAATGAGGAAAATCTTAGCTCAAGTGTACAGCACTTTTTGAACCAATCTTGTCATTAACCATAGTTGTGGAAATGCAGACATTAGATGTGCCTCCCACAGTCGAAAAAGGGACCAGAACAGATCTGTATTCACTCCATAGGATGAAATAAACCATTGAACGTTCTTGTCGCTTTTCAAAACAAAAATGTCCGAGGATGCTGACCCCCAAAGCCTATCCCATCTATTAGGTTGGAAGACCCGGGAAGGTGATACGCTGATGAGTTGGAGAGTCCAGGAGGTTTGTTCCCTAAAACAAGGCCTCACAACAGACAGCCCATACCTAATCTGCTGAAATTCTCGGCAGAAGGTCACAAACTCTGCACCTCTTTATTTGCTTTCATGGACTACCATTTGGATCAACAAATTCATTCCTTGCAAGCGATGGGAGAATACTCCTTGCAAAAACTGAAATGGCTCAGAGCTCTACGAGGTTTATCTGGGAAAAACATTTTGTAATAATCTATAGCCCTGAACAGAAGGAACCAGACATGCCAGATAAGAGAGAAACCCCAGGAACAACAGATTTAGCCACTAACGAAGGATCATCTTTATTAAGGAACCAATACAGAGTGAAAAAGGTGTAACGTAACCAGTGAAAGTGGAGGCTCCAATGGAGAGTTCTCAAGTTTAGAGGCACAAGGGGACTACATGCCATGCTGCTGCCATATGGCTCAAAACAAGTATCATGACTAGATCTGATGGGTAGAACATACCGTCCTTCATCACATCTATTCATGTCCTGAAGCAATAAAGTTCAAGAATTGAGGGTTGAAAGATTTCTTCAGATCCCATCATCAGCAATTTGTCTACACAAGAGAAGATACACATTCCCTGGTGGCCTAAACATGTTACCACCAACAACAAATTAGTGAAAACCTTCAGGCAAACAAAAATCCAGAGGATTCCACTCTATTGACTTCAAAGTATTCATCCTGCTTTGAAAACATGTCAGGGTGGAGAAAGTGATGCTCATCTTGGACTTCTCCTGAAGCAACCTCCTGAACAGCCTTTGAAAATTCAGGACAGGACTCAATCACTTTGAATTTTTGAAGATGAGAAGGATAGCGGGAATAGAACCACATGCTATGCTCTTCAGGAGGAAGCAACTCTAATGCTCGCTGGTGAAGGACCAACTCCCCTTGAGACGCAGTTGGAGTGTCCAAGATGGTCCAATTAGAAGACAAGATAATGATACTACGCTGAAGAAGGGTGAAACAAACAGTAACTACACTACGTAACCTTGAGGACTCAACAATCCTTGGTGATTTTTCTACAATCATCAAGGAATAGCAGAAAACTGTCCTTCACTGAGAAAGAGAGGGAATTGTATTCAGAGGCCTATCAAAAAACTGGGGTCAAGTGTTGCTCCTTAATCTCTTAAAGAGTATCCCCCAGAGAAGGGGATATCAGTCTTTTTACTACTGTCATGCGAGTAGATCACATAAGGCTGATCACTCACCATGCAAACATTCAGAGGGCTCTGGAGGATTTTCTTTACAATATATTTGAAAAAAAGGACTTTTTTCCACTACAGTGACTACCACAATGGGCTACGGTTGTCAGTGGAGCACTTAAGCACTGCTAGTATTCCGAAAATATCTCATCCAAATAACTCCAATCACCTTCCCTCACCCAGAATTCTGGCAAGAGAGGTTTACCAGCAGGGACGAGAATTCCTCAGATCAGGGAAAAACAGGGGTTTCTTTACAACTTAAGGTTAAGGAGAACCATAACCCTAAAGAAGATGGTAAGTGAGGCAGGTACTTTGCTGATATCAGAGAAAGAAGGGGACACCCCTGGGAGTAAGCCTGTCTTTTTTGGAGCACAATGGGTTTAACATCTTGTTATACCCCTGGTACTGTCAGTGAAAACATCCTGATCATAGAATGTCAAGCAGATGACACTGACCAGGCCCTGAACAAAACACATACAACGAGACACCCCCACTAGCAGAATTCAAGGATAGCCTTCTACTGTGACGCACCTGTGCACTTTGAGAATAAAATCATCTTGAGAATCCTGCTCTGCGCTCCATGCAAGAGTTTCCAGCTGGACTACTTGTGTTTGCCAGAAGCACTCTTCAGAAATAGGCTCCCGTATTTTCAGACAGAGAGAGGAATTCTTAGATTGGGAGGTCACAACTTCTGAGCCAAAGGCACAAATACAGAGCACATTGAGAGCACTGACGAAGCAGAGACATCAAGTGTGCTGATGCACCGGGGAGCTGGAGCCAACGCATTGCTTAGACTGATGATGCAGACATATTGGTTGTGCCGAGTGCCCATGTGGCAACGAATTGAGAAAGGTGGAACAATAGTGGGCCAAATTAAAAGGAACAATTACAAAGGCAACTAATCTATGTGTTAGAAAAGTAAACCTATCTGGATCTCAAAGGAGGTAGCTGATAAAATAAAAGCAAAAAGAACAGCATTCAAGAAATATAAAGGATCCCAAAAAGAAGAACACAAGGAAGAATATCTGGTGAAACTGAGGGAGACGAAGAAAGTAATCAAGAAAGCAAAATGTCAGGCAGAAGAAATGATTGCCAAAGAGAAAGTGAGGTGACAAAACATTTTTCAGATACATCAAAGAAAGGTCCAGTGGCAAGGTGAAATTGAAGGTGAAAAGGATCAATGATCAATTGAAGGTGAAAGGTGAAAAGGATCAATGTGTAGAGAAATGAAGAAATAGTGGAAATATTAAACAAATACTTCAGTTTTTTGTTCACTAAAAAGGACCCTAGAGAACGACAGTCGCTAGTTAAAAAGAAAATGGAGGAGAGTAGGGTAGATGAAACTCCATTTACATAAGAGAATTTATGGGAAGAGCTAGGAAAACAAAGTGGACAGAACTGTGGGGCCTTTTGAGGTTAATCCCAGGATACTGAGGGAGCTCAGAGATGTGTTGGCAGGTCTGCTGCACGACCTGTTCAATAGATCCCTGGAAACGGGAGTGATGCCGAGTGATTGGAGAAGAGCGGTGGTGGTCCTGCTTCACAAGAATGGGGGCAGAGAGGAGGCTGTAAACTACAGGCCGACTAGCCACACCTCGGTGGTGGGAAAAGTAATGGAGACGCTACTGAAGGAAAGAATAGTGAATTATCTACAGTCAGGAGGATTGCTGGACCCGAGGTCGCATGGATTCACCACAGGAAGGTCCTGTGAAACAAATCTGATTGGTTTTTTTTTTGATTGGGTGACTAAAGAATTGGATCGAGGAAGAGCACTCGATGTGATCTACTTGGATTTCAGCAAAGCTTTTGATATGGTCCCACATAAGAGGGCTTGTGAACAAAATGAGAAGCCTAGGAGTGAGCGCCAAGGTGGTAGGCCTGGATTACAAACTAGGTGACAGATAGAAGATAGTGTGTGATAGTAAATGGAACCTACTCTGAAGAAAGAAGTGTTAAGTGGAGTGCTGCAAGGATCAGTGATGGGACAGGTCCTGTTCAATATCTTTGTGAGCGACATTGTGGAAGAGATAGAGGGTAAAGTTTGTCTTTTTGCGGATAATACTAAGATCTGCAACAGAGTGGACACGCCAAAAGGAGTAGAGAGAATGAGATGCGATTTAAGGAAGCTTGAATGGTGCTCGAAGATATGGCAGCTGAGATTCAATGCCAAGAAGTGCAGAGTCATGCATCTGGGGTGTTGTAATCCAAAAGAGCTGCATGTGATGGGGCGTGAAGGGCTATTGTGCACGGAGCAAGAGAAGGACCTTGAAGTGATAGTGTCTAGCGATCTGAAGATGGCAAAGCAATGTTACAAGATGATAGCTAAAGCCAGAATAATGCTGGGCTGCACAGAGAGAGGAATAACCAGTAAGAAAAAGGAGGTGATAATCCTCTTGTACAGGTCCTTGGTGAGGCCTCACCTGGAGTATAGTGTTCAGTTCTGGAGACCATATCTCAAAAGGGACAGAGACAGGATGGAGGTGGTCCAGAGAAGGAAGACAAAAATTGTGTGGGGTCTCCATCAAATGACTTATGAGGAGAGGTTGAAGGACCTAAATATGTATACCCTGGAGGAGAGATGATACAAATCTTCAGATACCTAAAAGGTTTTAATGATGCACAATAGACAAACCTTCTCCGCTGGAAAGAAATCAGTAGAACTAGGGATCACGAAATGAAACTCCAGGGAGAACGACTCTGAACCAATGTCAGGATATATTTATTCATGGAGAGGGTGGTGGATGCCTGGAATGCACTTCAGGAGGAGGAGGTAAACACAAAAAGGGTAAAAGATTTCAAAGAGGTATGGGGTAAAACACTGTGAATCCCTAATGAATGGAGATAAGGAAAAGAGTGCATGGGGGTAACTTGCTGGTGTAGCAGTTACTACCCTTAACCAACAAGCCTTCATACTGTTGATGCAACTCATTATTGCTCTCTGCTTTAACGGCAGGGGGAAAAGAGGTAAAGGGGAATTGGTTTCAGACAGAAACCAACAAGGACACTGACTTTGACGGTTTGGGAAAGTAAGTATGGAAGTAATTTGTATGGCATGGCAGATGCCACCCCCCTGATGCTACCATAAGCTTGCTGAGCAGACTCAATGAACCGTTTGGTCCTTTTCTGCCATCATTTCTATGTTTCTGTGAGAAAAAAAAAGACAAAAAACAAGGCCCTACAGCCAATAAAAATATTTCACAAAAGAGAGAGGGCACATGTCCATGTGGTAGAATGGAAGAAACGATTCTGAGGGGCTTGCAAGGCAATACATGCAGGGAACGCCAACATATTCACAGTAGTAAAAGCTCTACTGGGCTAGAGAGATGGGTTTTGATGCCGTCGGATGATGTCACCCAGGTGTCATGGCTAATTCAGCCCTACTTGTTGACAGAGAACTTGCACAATATTATAAGAAGAGAATAAGGTCAAAGGGGTGGCGCAGCAAATCCAGCAAAATATGCAAGAGAAGTAAAAAATAAGAACATCAGACGCCAGCAAGATCCAGGGACCAGAAACAGCAGTACTGAAGAATTGCTGCCACTGGCACAAAAAGGCCATAAATCTGCTGATTCCCAGAGATTATCACAAAGAAATCACAAATCAATTCCTGCAATCTGTAATCAATTATAAAGAAAACTTTGTTTTCTTTTTGCATATTTACCCTAACAGATTTTGAAAGAGAAATTACAGGTATTTGAGTGATATTAAGTATTCCTAAATAGTGAGAGAGAAAATTGAGTATTGGAGTCAATTGCTAATGGAGCATTTAACGAAACATCTTTTAAAAATAAAGCACTGATTTAAAAACAAGCATGTTCCTTTAGATTGACCTTCTATCATATGGCCTTTGTAGACATATACTGCATCTAACTTTTTACTTAATGTTAACTTATGCAAGGAATTATACTAGCATAGTAAATGTCGGCAGACAGACCCAAGTGGACCAGCAAGTTTATTATTTTTATTTTTTTGGGTAATAGCTGCTGCTCCGTGCAGATTACCCTCAGGCCTTCTGTTAAGGGTAGTCAGATGATAATCTTCTTATATTTAATAACTACTTGTCTTTCTCATGTTACATGTCGATAGTAGCTCCTGATTGTCATCAGACAAAAAAAGGTAACACAAAGCCTACTGGTTTATGCACAGTATGAGATTGTCATTTGGAACAAACTTACAAAAAAAAAACAAAAAACAACTAAATACAATGACTTGTGATTCAAAACATGCTTGTTCAAAAGATTTCCCCTGGAGAAGTGAAGCAAAGAACCTTAAAGTAACTATCAATGGATATATCCAATTCTTCCCTTCATACTATGAAGAGAAAGTCAATGCCTAGACTCCACTGTACCAGCACAGGAATATTTGACAACTTCTGAAAGGATCTAGTGCTGAGCTTTCTTCAGAACTGAAAGTTATCACCACTGTTTAGTATAGCAACAGAGACTTTTTCTAACTATGAAGAAATACAGGCTCTTACTCCTTTAAATATATTCAGAATCTTTGTTATTTTTCAAAATGTCTACTACACACACAAAAAGAGTACAGCTCATCATAAAAGTTGAAGTACATAAGTAACTCAGTTGAAAAATCTTCAAGCTTATTAACAAGATCATTCCAAGAAGAAAACCTCTTTTTTAATTACAGCATTTCCCAACCAAAGTGCTACAACATACAAGTGTTCTGTGGCTCAAGCACAGGTATGCCACACATTTTTCTTCCAGCTGCTAGTCAGACCCCAATAAAAAGGCACCATAGTAGTCTTCATTTTCTCTTTTCCCATCCAACTACTGGCCTGCAGGATGTCCTCCCACCTACGGTGGGGGGTGGGTTAGAGAGTGGCACTTATCTGCTGCTGCTTACCCCTTTGATGGCTTTCTGCTGCAACTGAAACTGCCCTGTAAGTCTCTTGACAACTCCTGACCCCATGTAGTTCCAATTGCAGAGGGAAGTCAGAAGAGGATGAAGCAATGGCACCAGGTAAGTGCTATTCATTTATTTCTGCAAGTGCCAGGACATGGAGAGAAGGAAAGAGAAGGGAAGGTCATGATGATGCCAGGAGGGTGGAAGAAGAGGGAAAGGAAGTTGTGATAATGCCGGGGGGGGGGGGGGGGGGGGGGGGGGGGGGGGGGAGGGAGAATTAAGGGAAGAGACGAGAAAAAGATGATGATGTGCCATGAGGAAATCAACCCTGTGCCAGGCATGCCACAACACCAAAAAGGTTGAGAACCACTGACTTATTAGGCATATTAAATCAAATTCGCTGATAATATGACAACTCAGACAAACTGAAAGGGAAATGTTTTCAATGTGCCTCAGAGCAAACATGAAAACGCCTCCCAAGCATAGGCAACATAGTAAACCCATTACTGTTCTGAAAGTTGAGCTAAAACATAAGCTCATCCCAGGGCTCTAATTCATGAGTTTATAGTTTAAAAACAGTAGGTTTTATTTGGGAACATACATGAGATGGCAAATAAGACTGAATAGTTAATAGTGACCCTTTAACTAAAACAGTGTTATACTGGAGAGAATCTAATTTTGTTGGCAAATGCTGCTTAAGTAGAGTAACTTTAATCTATTTTTGCTCTTCAGTCAATCACAGCATACATTATAAAACAGGATTCATGCATGACTACATACTAGAAATATTTCTTGGAAAATAAGAGATTAATGTAATATAAAAAAAAAACTGTTTTCCTTGGGTGCCATTTAGTCCAATATTACCAAATGGGGAAGCACCTCTCCAAAACTCACAAGAAAACAAAAGAAAAGAAAGAAAGAGGCAGAACTTGAAGGTAGGAAAGTTGAGATATTTTCCCCAACATCTATTTTATATGCGGTCTCTGACCATTTAAGCCAAAATGGCAGAGTGGCTCAAGCTGATCCCGAGCTTGCAGTGAAGGAAGTTGGAGAAACTTACAGCGCAAACCGTCGGCAGACTGGGAAGAGTTTTGAGGGTTACGGTAAATGTTCAAGAGGGCAATGGTCTGAAATACAAAATGTAACAACTTTATATTATGAAAATATGTCACACTTCACCGGCAGCAGCAGCAAGTCTGACTGAGTCTTGATGCTGAAAAAAGAGCAAGTTACTTCATTTCTCCTGACACAGGAGGATCATCTTACTGTGCTGCTGCTCCCTTCCTGACTCATCCTAACATTAGAAAGCAACAGAGATCTCATGATAACGTTATTGTATTTTTTGGTTAATTTTCATTACAGTACATAACTGCCCCTCCACCCCCCAATTATCCATGTATTTAAAGGCAAAACCTATATCTATAATTTCAAATAGAATGCTGCAAACTGGAAAGGTTATAACAGTTCAGAATAGCAAAGTAATTTAAATTGGTCCAATAAATGGGCCAGAACTTCCAGGATAATGCCCTTCAGAATATGGGGAAGGACACAGAGCCTGACAGCAGGGGTATGCCATCTTTTAAACAGAACACATCCTAAGGAGCACTATGGCAATAGGCAAAGTCAAGGCAGAGAAAATCAGGAAGAGGTGCATGCAAAATTAAACAGAGGACCCTTAAGCTATCAACAGAGTGAGGTTCAAAGTCCCAAGGAAGCTAGGACAGGCAAAGGCAATTATGCCATCTTTTTAAGCCACTGTCATTTGTCCTCACCTTGTTTTCCAGGTTAACAGGCACTTTCCTTCTATTTGACCCTCTTCCCCAGTTAGATCTATGAGTTAAGAGGAAAGAAATGGCAAACTAACTGCATAAGAAGCAGAGGAGAGCAGAAAAAAGTGAAAAGGCGGCAATCGGAAGATAACTGTCATGAGTTACAGGGAGGAATAATCTTAAGAAAATAAATAAAACCACAAGCTATAGTACTAGCTATAGAAATCATGGCTCTTTAGCAAGGGATATCAGATTGCTTTCAAGTGGCCCTCTGATGATAGAACTTACTTTGCAGAAATGAGACCTTTAGATTGCCATTTTGTGGTTGCTCTTTGATTCAAATTTCAGACCTGCACAGTTTACCAATGAATCATATTTACAACCACAAACTATATGATAGAAACATCTCAAAATTACTACTTTCTGAAATGACTAGCAATGACTGTCCTATCATTTGCTTCAGCACGTGAAAACAATCACCAGAGCTCTGTATTCTACTGGAAGGTCACATTTCCTGCAATAAAGGACAATAGATAACTGTTAGTGGGACTTCACTGTTTATTTCCTCAATCTAATGAGTATATTAAATGCTGACGTTACTACTTGAGTGACCTAGTGGTCAGAATAATGGACTGGAAACCTGCTTCTACCCAGACAGTGATGACTGAGCGCTTTATCTCCCATTCTCTTTGGTACTCACTGTAAGTCCTTTTGGACAGGGTCTCAATATACCAGTATATAATTTGTTGAAAAACACCCTTATTTAGAACATTGCAAAAATGCCAAAACTATTACAATGCCATGTCCCTCTACCTAGAGAACATTTGCAAGCTTTGACATAAAAACAAGAACAAAAATACAATAAATAGTTGATTATCACGAGATCTCCATTTCCTCAAAAATTAAAAAGAAAATTATTTATGGGGAAAAATCAGACCCATTTAAGTGGGGCAACTTACCTTCTGCTACATTCATGTACAATATTCCATTTTACCTTCAGTTGCATTCTTTGCTTTGACAATGATATCAGGAACTTGACATATGTCAAAGATTCAACAAATGTAAACATATAAAGCTCTAGTTAGGACTGCATTCAGTCTCAAGAATGAGAATGTACTGCTCACTTTACACTGCAGACATGAGTATGCAAGACTGTGGGACCTTTCCACCACAGCCTATTAAAACATGAATCCTTGGCAAAAAGACAGCTTAGGGCCACCATCTGCCACAGAAATTTAAGGAAGTTATAGGAATTTATAATAACCATGTATTAAAATAAGAAATATGCACACAGTAAAAAGCAACATGCATCCTGTATTGATACAAACAATTCCACTTTGCAGTTATTTCTGAAATTCAATAAACTGCTCCTGAGTAATTCCTCTGCATTCTTGGCAGCAGTTGTTTTAGCGTTTGCAGCACAGATTGCTTCATTCCTATGGAATCTGATAGATTTGTCTGCATTTGCTACAATGCCATTAACACTGCATACTATGCGAACCAATAAGATTCCACATTGTGACGCAATCTGTGACATTGTTGTGAACACAGGAGTTCAGGTGAACTGCAAATGTGTGGCTTAAAGAGTATTGGGCAAAAAATCTTAAAAGTAAATTGATAAGAGTGGATATTACAACTTGTCACATGGGTTTTAAAACTTTTTAAAGAAAAATATACCCATCTTGCACTGATAAGAGGACATATTTTCTTTTCACTGGAAGCACCTCCTCTGATTTCTGAAAACACCAGAATTTAACATCTCTCCTACCCAAGTTTTGTGCCCTGTGCCAACAGTATCTGGAATTATAATCAATTAAAAGCATTCTCCCCATAGTCTTGCACATGTCCATCCACAAGTCCTCCATTCCTAAACACTGAGGAGACAGCTGTGTACTCTGCTAGAACAGACATTTGTCAGGTTCATGATATATGCTCAAAATGGCTTCCACCACCTTCGCCTGTTTGCAACTGCTCTATGTCAGCAGCTCAGAAGCTGATAAATTAGGTGAGGGCTCTTAACACCATTCTTTAAAAAAGGTCTCTCTAACTGCGGCACTTACAGTGTGAGCCGTCGGCCGTCTGTGCACTGTTTTGGGGATTACGATAGATGATTTGAATCAAGATGGTCTGCGGGGAAAAAAAAATAAAAAGGGGAATTCTACTGGCTGCTGGGCATATAACAGACAATTGCAAAGAGACAGCTTGCAAAAGACTAAGAATCCAATTAATATTTGGAGAGGAGAGATGAGAAGAAATGAGTTGGGTTTGCTTTTTTAACTGAATGACTTCAACTGAAAGGATAAACCAGTATATTATGGAAAGAGCTTCAGATGACACTAGATCTTCTGATGAGAGGATACTCAGCTGCTGATCACTTTAATTAATATAGTGACCTGTTCCAGGTGAAAGCTTGTGGCAAAAATTCTTAGTGGATAGGCACTTTTTAGAAGAAAGTGCCAACAAGGGAAAAAAAACCAAGACATGTTGAAGGGTTAATACTCCTCAGCAGGACATTACAAGGGGCCCATAACAACACTGGTATTCAGAGAAGACAAGGTTGGAAACAGAAATCTGAGCAAAAATTGAGTCCCTCCAGCCAGGGAGGAAAAACAAAGAGAACTAGGGAGGAATGAGAGAAAACAGACTATACAGACAACAAGGACAAAAATAAAAACTGGTCAGGCTGAATGGCATAACCATCTAGTTCCAGATGGTTCAGTCCTAGCTTTTCTTCAGTCAAAAATCTTAAAGTAGTTTGAAGAATGAGTTGTATAAAATATTTATTTATTTAAAGCGTTTTTCTATACCGTCATTCGGTGCAGCCATCACAACGGTTTACAAGATTCAAACAGAATACAGATAATTAAACAATGCTGATCGTTGCAAAAATAACAGTGGGAGGGATGGCTCACGTTTCTTTTGAGCTGAAGCTACGTTGCCCAGTTTGGTATAGCCATTACTAAGGCCTGGGGAGAATGGAACCATCTGATAGCCCACTGGTGCCAAACACATGGATCAGACAGTGCAGGACCCTAAAAGGCAAGTTCTGATAAGCTCAATGTGTTATGCTCAGGCTTGTGAACCTTGGACCGACGGGAGGATGGTATAACTTAGGAAGTGGATCCATAGGTTCTCCTGTCGGGGTGGCGAGGCAGAACAGAAGAAGTGACCAGCTGATCCCTCGGCACTGGAGACTAAGGTGACTGTGGAGGCAGACGAAGAGTCGCGACGTCGAGGAGAGGAACTGTGTCTTCGCCACTGGAAGCCTGCGGTCCCCCCAAGAGGAGCCCGTAGGGACCCGGGCCGCTGGGACTTAGGTGGACCTTTGAGAGGTCAAGGAGTCGAGAGTTCGGAGCAAGGGCTAACTGGAGCTTCACCCTGGAAGCCCGTAGGGACCCGGGCCGCTGGGACTTAGGTGGGCCCTTGGAGACTGTGGTCCAGAAGAAGTCCCCAAGGTCAAATGCCAGAGGGTCGTCGCTTACCAGTCCGAGGTCACCTGCCAAAGGGATCGCCGCTTGCCAGTCCGAAGTCACACACCAAGAATCAATCGCTAGCCAATCCGAAGTCAGGAACCAGGAACACCAAGATGAGACATGAACCAGGAACAAGGATCCAAGCGCAAGAAGGCTCACCGAAGCAAGCAGACTTAAAACAGCGCTATAAGAGACGTTGCCAAGTCAAGGAATGAGCAGAGGAAGCCTCCCTTTATACTTCCTCTACTCAGGCTCATAGGAAACAGCTGTAAGTAGTTAAGGGGCCAGGCCCTTTAAATCTAGAGAGGAGGCGCGGCCTCGCGCCTAAAGATAGTGGCGGCCATCTAGGATTTCCTCCGTGGAGGGAAAGACTGCCTAACGCCACGAGGGAGGAGCAGGGACGGCTCCCCACCAGCTGCCATCCCGGGGGCCCACGCCGGGGCGACGGGCACAGATTCAGGGGCTTCTCTTGGTGCTGCCGCAGCGGGTCACCGCTTGCGGGTGAGGTAGGGGGCTGCGGCCATGGCCGTCCATGGCCGCAAGAACACAACAGTAACTCCCCCACCCTCTTTAGGGCGCCTCCCCCGAGGCCTGGGCTTAGACGGGGGGTCTCTGTAGAATTGCTCAAGCAAGCCCCGGTCCCAGTATGGTTGGCCAACGGCTCCCAGGTGTTTTCTTCGGGAACGAACCCCTCCCAGGCTAACAGGTACTCCCATTTCTTTCTATGCTCCGTACATCCAATACCTCCCGGACTTGATAGGTGAGGTCGTCTTCGGAGGGCAACATGTTGGGAAGTTGGAGGTGTACTGGAAGGCCAAGATAACATCAGGGGCTTCAAGAGGGAAATATGGAACGTGTTGTGTATCTTGAGTGAAGGCGGGTAGATGGAGCTGATAAAGATACTGCACCCACTTGTCGAATGATGGAAAATGGCCCAATAAATCGGCGGGGGCCAATCATGCTGATTGGCAGCTTCAGGCGGATTGAACTGGGTGCTCAGCCATACCTTTTGACCTGGCCTCAGAGGCGGGTATGGTCTTCGTCGCTGATCGGCATACCCTTTTTGCCACCTGACCGGCTTTGATCAATGCACGTCGTGTGGAAATCCACAGGCGGTGCAGCTCATCTGCTGAGAGTTGGGCTACCGGAGACGTGACTGAAATGGGAACTGGCGGCGGCGGACACGGCTGCTTCCCATAGACTATCTGGAATGGCGAGAATCCGGTAGCTGTGGAAAGGTGAGAATTGAGTGCAAACTCTGCCCAAGGCAGCAGACTTGCCCAGTCGTCCTGTTTCTCATTTACATAGATACGGAGGAACTGCTTTAAAGTTTGGTTCGTCCTCTCCGCAAGACCGTTGGCCTGCGGGTGGTAAGCGGAAGTGTAGTCCAGGGTGACATCGAACTTCTGGCAGAGGGCCCTCCAGAATCTGGCAGTAAATTGAGGGCCTCGGTCCGAGAGGATACTTCTTGGTAGACCATGCACTCTAAAGATGTGCTGGACGAACAGCTGGGCCAGCTGTGGTGCAGATGGCAACCCTGGGAGTGGCACGAAGTGCGCCATTTTACTAAACCGGTCGATGACCACCCATATGACCGTGTTGCCACTGGATGATGGCAGATCGACCACGAAGTCTGTCGCCAGATGGGTCCATGGTTCCGAGGGAGCTGGTAAAGGATGAAGCAAGCCTGGGGTCACACCTGGGATCCTCTTATGACGAGCACACGACTGGCAGGACTCTACGTAAGCACGGACATCTTTGTTGACCTTAGGCCACCAATAGTATCGGCGCAGGGTCTGTAAGGTCCGAGATTGTCCTGGATGACCGGAGCAACGGGAATCATGAGCCCATGCCAGGACTTGTTTCCGCAAGTGCGGCGGAACCAGAGTTTTCCCGAGAGGGATGGTCGTGGTGGCGGACAGTAGGATGCGTGACGGCTCGAACTGCGGGTCATCAGAATTCTCCGTAGACTCGAATACATGTGATAAGGCATCGGCCTTGATATTCTTCCCGGCAGGTCTGTAGAGTAGAATAATGTTGAATCAGGTGAAGAATAAGGCCCAACATGCCTGTCGAGGGTTGAGTGATTGTGCCCGATGCAGGTATTCAAGGTTTTTATGGTCCGTGTAGACTGTAAACTGGTGTTGTGCCCCCTCTAGCCAAGGGCGCCACTCTTCTAGAGCCACCTTCATGGCTAAGAGCTCCTCGTCGCCAATGGCGTAAGTTCCACTCTGCCGGAGAGAACTGACGGGAGAGGAAGGCACATGGACGTAACTTGTGATTTTTGGAAGTCTGACTCAGAACGGCCCCTATGCCTTCTGAGGACGCGTTCACCTCGATGACAAATGGCCGCTGCGGATCCGGATGACAAAGGCACGGTTGCTGCAGGAATGCCTCCTTGAGGTGACGAAAGGCGGCCTCTGCTCCCGGAGGCCAGTTCTTGGGATCCGCGCCTTTCTGGGTCAAGGCTGTCATCGGGGCAACGATGGATGCATAATGAGGTATAAAAGATTGGTAATAGTTGGCGAAACCCTAAAACCGTTGGGAGTGCGTTCAGTCCGGACGGCTGCGGCCATTCTCGAATGGCTTTCAGCTTCTGGGGTTCCATACGGAATCCCTCACTGGAGACGATGTACCCCAGGAAGGGAAGAGACTCCTGCTCAAAGAGGCACTTTTCGAGTTTCGCATACAGTCTATGCTCTCTGAGGCGTTGCAATACTTGGACGACGTGCTGACGGTGAGCAGTCAGAGAGTCCGAGAATATCAAAATGTCGTCCAGGTACACGACCACGCACTGATACAAGAGATCACGGAGTATCTCGTTCATGGTGTTCTGGAACACCACTGGAGCATTACAGAGCCCGAACGGCATCACCAAATACTCTTAGTGGCCATCTCGGGTGTTGAAGGCCGTCTTCCATTCATCACCCTCCTTGACTCGGATCACGTTATAGGCCCCTCGGAGATCCAACGGAGAAGATCCTTGCACCTTGCAGCCGATCGAAGAGCTCGGAGATGAGGGGCAAGGGGTAACGGTCCTTGATCGTTATAGCGTTCAGGCCCCGGTAGTCGATGCAAGGGTGAAGACTTCTGTCCTTCTTTCCAACGAAGAAGAACCCAGCCCCCGCTGGGGACTTTGACTTCTGAATGAAGCCCCTCTCCAGGTTTTCTTTGATGTACTCTGTCATGGCCTGCGTCTCCGCAGGCAAGAGGGCATAGGTGCGCCCCCGAGGAGGCTCAGTGCCAGGGAGGAAGTTGATGGCGCAATCGAATGATCGATGAGGTGGAAGTATCTCGGCCTTTTGCTTTGAGAAGACATCCGCGTACGAGGCATAGGAGACCAGCAGGCCCTGAAGACTGGTGGAGGCAATGGAGCATGAAACTGGAATCACTGATTGGAGGCAATTGCCGTGACAATTCGGCCCCCAGTGGGATAGCTGCAAAGTCTTCCAGTCGAACTGAGGACCGTGTTCCTGAAGCCAGGGAAGGCCCAGGATGACAGGATGTATGGAATATCCAAAACATGGAATGGCATCCGCTCCCGATGAAGGATTCCAACCCTCAACTGGACGGGAACCATGGTGTATGTCACACGTTCCGGAAGAGGTTTACCTTGGATCAAGTAGATGACCAATGGAGCTAGAAGACGGACTTGTGGGATCTTCAAGTGCTCCACCAGGCTTTTCATAATGAAATTGCCGCCGGCGCCGGAGTCCACCAGGGCTAACGTGTGGAACTCACCATCCGCAGATGTTAACGCCACTGGTAGCGTTAGTGGAGGTGCAGGTGAGGTTAGGCCCAGGAAGAGACCTCCTTCAGGTCCTAGGCCCGGGAGTTTCCCGGCCACGTCGGGCATGTGGCTATTTGATGGCCCGCTGCGCCGCAATAAAAACAAAGTCCTTCCTTAATTCACCGCCGGCGCTCTTGTGGAGACACTTTCCCACGACCCAATTCCATGGGCTTTTCGGTCGGCGTTCGAGGGGCTCCCGCTTCAGCCTTGGGAGCAGGCGAGGACCTCCTTCCTGCCTTCCCTTCTGGAAGACGAAAATGCATGCAACGATCCACGCAATTGGCTAAATCTATTAAGCCATCGAGATTGTCCGGGAGTTCCCTTGCTGCTAGTCCATCCTGAAGGCGCGGGGCTACCCCCTCCAGGAAGATTCTGTGGAGGCCATCCTCCCTCCCGTTTAACTCTGCAGCCAATGTACGGAATTCTGTTGCGTACTCGGCCACTGTCCGAGTACCCTATCGCAACTGGAGTAGTTCTGAAACAGCAATGGATTTGCTGACAGGCTCTTCAAAAGTTTGCCGAAAGTCGGACAAAAACTGATCCAGACTTGCAAACACTGGGTCTCTTCTCTCCCATAGGTGGGAGGCCCAGATCAAGGGTTTCCCGTCGAGCAAGGTCATAATATAACTAGTCTTGACCAAGTCGTTTGGGAACTGCGCAGGCAATAAAGAAAAGCGGACCTGGCACTGGCTGAGGAATCCCCGACACAACTTCGCGTCTCCGGCATATCGAGAGGGCACCGGGAGTTGCGTGGGAATTACCTGCCCAAGATCGCCCACGGTGGCCTGCACGGGGCCTTGATGAGTAGAGAGGCCCCCCCAGAGCCACAGGCTGGGGACGGCAGAGTAGGGTTCATGGGCCCCAATGCCTCGAAGCGTTGGTTCAGGCCCTCCACTGCAGAGACAAGGGCATCCAGGGTCTTTTGCTGATCCTTCAGACGCTGGGCCATTCCAGGAATGGCCTGGCGGGCAGATGCCTCCGCTGGGTCCATGGACTTGGCAATCTGTTATGCTCAGGCTTGTGAACCCTTGGACTGATGGGAGGATGGTATACCTTAGGAAGTGGATCCGTAGGCTCTCCCTGCTGGGTGGCGAGGCAGAACAGAGAAGTGACCAGCTGACCCTCGGCACTGGAGACTGAAGCGACTGTGGAAGCAGACGAAGAGTCATGACGTCAAGGAGAGGAACTGTGTCTTCGCCACTGGAAGCCCGCGGTACCCCCCAGGAGGAGACCATAGGGACCCGGGCCGCTGGGACTTAGGTGGACCTTTGAGAGGTCAAGGAGTCGAGAGTTCGGAGCAAGGGCTAACTGGAGCTTCACCCCTGGAAGCCCGCGGTCCCCCCGGGAGGAGGCCGTAGGGACCCGGGCCGCTGGGATTTAGGTGGGCCCTTGGAGACTGTGGTCCAGAAGAAGTCCAAGGTCAAGTGCCAGAGGGTCGTCACTTACCAGTCCGAGGTCACACGCCAAGAGATCGCCACTTGCCAGTCCGAAGTCACACACCAGGAATCACCGCTTGCCAGTCCGAAGTCACACACCAGGAATCACCGCTAGCCAATCCGAAGTCAGGAACCAGGAACACCAAGACGAGACAGGAACCAGGAACACCAAGACGAGACAAGAACCAGGAACAAGGATCCAAAGCGCAAGAAGACTCACCGAAGCAAGCAGACTTAAACAGCGCTACAAGAGACGTTGCCAAGTCAAGGAATGAGCAGAGGAAGCCTCCCTTTATACTTCCTCTACTCAGGCTCATAGGAAACAGCTGTAAGTAGTTAAAGGGGCCAGGCCCCTTTAAATCTAGAGAGGAGGCGCAGCCTCGCGCCTAAAGATGTGGCAGCCATCTTGGATTTCCTCCGCAGAGGAAAGACTGCCTAAAGCCGCGAGGGAGGAGCAGGGACGGCTCCCCACCCGGCAGCCATCCCAGGGACCCACGCTGGAGCGACAGGCACGGATTCAGGGGCTTCTCTTGGTGCTGCTGCTGCGGCGGGTCACCGCCGCAGGTGAGGTAGGGGGCTGCGGCCGTGGCCGGCCACGGCCACGGAACACAACACAATGTGCATTCTAGGGACACCGTTTCCACACTGACTCTTCTTATTCCTCTTCCTTCCTCCCTACCAGCATGTTTTCCTGAAATTTCTCTTTTCATTACTGCCAAATCCTCAGGAGTAGATTGAAAGACAGATTTTTCAATCTTGCATAAATAAAAGAATTTTAGGAAAGGCACAATTCTTTTGATTCTACTGGTTCAGTTTTTCATGTAAGGGTGATCTTTTTAAAACCAAGAGCCCATATGGATTCAGCATGGTATAGAGTTGGGCTTAAATTTCTTGAAAAGAAAAGTAGGACCCATTTAAAAAAACAAACAAACCCCACTATGGGTTAATGTGCCTATAACAGATAATCTGGTCTCACCATACAACCCATAATGCCCAGGGGAAGTTCCCGCTCAGTTCACTTGCTGTTGGTGGGCTCTTTGTTTACTCAATACAGCAGGTTTTTAAACATTCCAAAATTTTGTGTTCTCCCCCATTCTGCCCTTCTGCTTTTCTACTCAAGGGATTGTACCAGATCAACGTGAAACCTCTACATTTGTACCGCTCTTCTCAAACTCAAGTGGTCTGAAAAGACAAACCATGTTTTCAGTTAGTAAACCAGAGGTTGCCTTGTCCATAGCAGAATAAGCAGCGTAAAACAAATAAAGCAAACAGAATGTGTGTGCTGTGGAGAATAAAAATCCCTGGGTAATATATGGGTCAGATTTCTATTCCAAACTTGTTCTTGCCTGTGGGTTATGGTACGTCAGAAAGTAAAATGCAGTCTGAACATCAGCCACACTGTTCCTAATGTAACCCCTTCAACAAACTGAGGCGCAGAGCAGTCAAAGGAACATCAGGACAGATGAAGTTCCAGGACTCAATGGAGAAGAAAC
The DNA here is from genome assembly GCF_901001135.1 of Rhinatrema bivittatum. Taxonomy (NCBI): domain Eukaryota; kingdom Metazoa; phylum Chordata; class Amphibia; order Gymnophiona; family Rhinatrematidae; genus Rhinatrema; species Rhinatrema bivittatum. The sequence continues at coordinate 28,535,153 of NC_042629.1, forward strand.
AGATGTTGGAGGGGAAAAATATCATCTGAAATAGGTAAGAGCAGCGATTTTATTTGCACACTAAAAAATAGTATCCAATGGCAAACTATTTGCCAAAGAATATCCCCAAATCAAATCTATCTGTTGCTCCATTACAAGAAATATCAATCCTTTTGTATAAAAAAAATAATTGGTAAATCAGCACAATACAGACTCATCCTCTGCTTTCTTTTCACTATAAAAAATAAGGCAAAATGGAGTTCAGGGAGCACAGAACAGGGTACTTTATTTTAAAATATTTACATTTTGAAGTCCCAGATTCAGTATCCTGATCCAGACAGTGGTTCCTTTGCCAATCACCAGAAAGTGATGCAGGGACCCAGTCGCTGCTTCAAGTCTGTGAAAGTGCTTACAGAAAATTATTTGGTTCCCCACAACTCACTCCTTGAAATCTATACAGACAGTGCTAGCAGCAGGAGCAGCAGAGTTTGTGCTATGATTTACCCACTTTTAGGACTCTTCCACCTCATTGCAAGAGGAGAGATGTTCTAAAATTCTTATCTGTAACATCAAAAAGAAAATGAGTGATGTAATCCTTTCTAGTTGGGTGGTGTCTATTCTTTGACTTCCAGGTCATATTTGCCCATATTAAGTCTTAATTTTCAGGGAAAATTATTGTAAACATTAAGCTGTGTTTTTCCTGCTCAAGACATCAGACACCACAATACAGTGAAAAATATGTGGGGGACCTCAGCACTAAAGGGGTTCAGCTAAGATACTAGAAAAAATCCTGGGAGCCAGGTCACTTGGGTGCATAAAATTTGGCATCTCGTTTCTAAAAATAGTGGTATATTTCCTTTTTTTTTTTAATCTGTTGCATACCGCTTTGGACAACCATGTCAGGGAGGCAATTTAGAAATTAAAGTTCAGAAACGCAAAAATATATTAAAAACCAAAATGAAAAGTTGGAAAGTGTACCCTTACAGTGATATAGTGGAATGTTTCCCCTTCTGTTTGACAGGCTCAAGCATTTCTGTGCAAGGGACACAGTGAGGCAGGGCATGGTGGAGTGTGCCTTTTTAGGGTGGCAGGGGGTTTGTATGTGTGTATGGTGGGAGGTGGTAAGTGTTTGTGGGAGGGAGGTGTCTGCGAGTGCGTGCGAGAGATGCAACAAGGCACACTTTCCTCTTGCACTCTGCATGTTTTCTCCTCCCCCATTCCTCTCTCCACCCACCATTTTCCTTTCTCTATTCTCTCCCCCAGGCTTTCCCTCCACTTATAATCCTTCCTAATATGACCACTATCACCTGCTCCTCTTCTTCAGGTGGTAAAGCCTAGGCTCCCTGCCATCCCTGTGCGTTCAGCCACCGATGCATGGTTTGCTTCGGATAGCAGAGCCTGGGCTCCCTGCTATTACTGGCTCCTGCCCTGACTCACTACGTCCATGTGGTCACACATACACAAATGCTTACAGATGCACAGGTATTTGGATACAGCCTCAAAAATATGTGTTCTCTTTCTGTGACGCATGCCTAAAATGAGCAAAATAAGAAAAGCCCAAACAAAATAAGCAAAACAGCAACAAAAAACAAAGAACAAAAAGCTAAGAAAAATGTATGGAAAACATTTTCCCTGGCTCCTAAAATGTTTCACTAGTATCTATTTATTTATTTATTAAAACAATTATATTCCACTTAAAATGAACATATCATGCTAGGCAGATTACAACAGATTCATACAACCTTAAAACAACACACAAAAAAGCTAAAAAAATGCATTTTAAAAGTTACATAAAAGCCTCTCTAAACAGCACTGTTTTTACAATCTTACAAAATAATTTAAGATAAGTGAGTTCCCTCTACTACACCTCCAAAAGAAACTGCCCGAGACCTTGTATCTTGCAGACGAACATCCTTAACTAAAGAAGATGAAGTTTCTCATCAACCAACTGCAAGAAAAGCCTGGGAATGTATTATATAAACAAATTTGTTAAGAATGTAGGAGCCAAGTTATGAATCGATTTAAACATTTTAAACTTAACTCGTTGCTCAACAGGCAACTAATTAACTAACATATCAAAGGGGTCACATTAAGTACTAAACTGGCAGCCGAATTCTGGAGAAGTAATACATGCAGTCTTTGCCTAGGAATCCCAAATTATAGGGAATTACCATGGTCGAGAACTGTCAAGACAAATGCCTGAACTAATATATGGAAATCAATCTGATCAAGAAGAAGTCTAAGATGTCTTAACTGCTTCAGTTTAAAGTAACCTGATGAAAGGACAAAGGATAGCTGTTTACACTAGGACAGTGAAGGATTAAAGAGGAAGCCCAAATTCTAGACCTAATCAACATAATTAATATTAACATCACCAATGCAGATTTTGGGCAAACCCTCTGGCCGTTGCTTACGAGAAAACCATAGAGCCACGGTTTCATCCAGATTCAAGACCAAAGCATTCTCTAAGAGCCAAGAGTTGATAGCAGATAAACAAGCAGAAATAAGAATGTACCGGTAAGTTATTTGCCAGTCAGACCAACTTCAAAATACAGTTGAATATTGTCTGCAAAGATTAAAAAAAATTCCAAAGGAATCTAAAAATGTTCATAACGGCTATAAATAAAGATTGAAAAGTGTTGGAGAAAGCACTGACCCTTGCGGAACACCCACAACTAAGGTGAACCACTCAGAACAGTGTGATCCCACTCTTACTTGTGGATGCCTCTGGGACAAAGATGAAAACCAATGGAGCATGACTCCAATGATACTAAGTCGTAAAAGAAGAATTTAGTGGTTTACCAAATCAAAAGCCAAAGACAAATCTAAATATAAGGCAACCTCTGCCTTCCCAGAATCCAAAACTCTAAGCAGATCATCATGAACAGAAACCAAAACTGATTCAGTACTATAGTTAGTACGAAAACCGCTCTGGTTACAATGCAATATATTTTAGTCCTGAAGATAGTCTTTCAGTTGTTTAAATGTGTTTTCTAAATGTGGTCCAAACCTGCTAACAAAATATGAATGAGGTCCAATGGAAAGGTCCTCTTTATAATGGGAATCCTTTCAGTACATCAATAAACCAAAACTATGAACCATCAGCCATTTTCTTAGACACAGTTCTGCTCATATCATTGGCTAGCAAACATACAGCTGCCAAATGACCATGTTCTGTCTCAGACGACTTGTTAAATATGAACTCCATACACACTGCAGGGGACCTGAAGGGAAAGAAAACTTTTTATAGGGAAATATTTCAGAAGTACACAGGCACCTGGTAACATTTAGTCAACCAAAACTATACTTTAAAGTACAACATGTTCTTATGCTCTTAATTCTGATGTTCATAATGCAATTGCTATTTCCCTAAAACTCATGAATGCGATAAGGAATATCAAATGGCATCTCACAGATGCTTCAAAACAAGTTGGAAAACTACAAATTTGTGAATGGAATTATTCAACTATGGTATATGAATCATGGTAAGAACCCATGAAATTGGGCAAACAATTATGAAATCCCTGAGCTTACATATCTTGTAATTTTGTCCAGATGGTTCTCTTCCTTTCAAAAGATTTAGGGAGAGATTCTTCAGGGAACACTAGGAGCAACAAATAAAAGCAAAAGGTAATATACTCTATGATTAAGGAAAAATAGATTTCAGCACTTTCAGAACATGGAATTCTTTATTCGTAGAAAGGAAATAAGCAAGTTTTCTTACTGTAAACAGTGTTTTCCATAGATAGCAGGATGAATTAGCCATGATCTGTGGGGTGATGACCCCTAGCGGCACTGGACAAAACTGTCTCCACAAGGTATTAAAACTTATGTTCTACTGGGCACGTGCAAGCATCATCATCTTTGTTCCTCAGTCTGTTTCAAAGCTGTAGGCTCTAAAGAGAAAGCCTGCTATCTAGAGAGGAGGGCGGGCATCTCATAGCTAATTCATCCTATCTACGATAACCAAATTTGCTTTTTTTCCCCCATCGATAAGCAGGGCTGAATTAGACATGATCTGTGGGGAGTCCCATAGCTGAGGGTTGCAGCGAGATTAATTAAAAATGCCTTTTCACTTTTTTTTTTTACAACCCAGACCGCACTGTGGAGAGCAGACTATCTGGACTCTGTGTGCCTTAAAACAGCTTTTCCCACCACACTGTCTCCAGAAGCCAAAGTGTGGGAAGTGAAGGTATGCACAGATGACCAGGTGGGTAGCTTTGCAGATCTCCCTTTCAAATGCACCATGGATGCAGCAATAGAACGAACTTGGTAACATAATAACATAGTAATGACGGCAGAAAAGCACCAAATGATCCATCCAATCAGCCCAGAAAGCTTCTTAAGGTACTAAGTGCCACTCTTTGCAGGTTATTCCCATGCTTCTCTTAAGGGTAGTAACTGCTGCGCCTTGCAGTTATGCCCAAGCCTTATGATAACCCATAAAAATTGCAGCTAGCAACATTTTTTACTAGGTGATTAGCATTTTTTGAAAATTCAGACAGTGGCTGCTTGACTTGCTTTGCTTATGGACTTGGCCCCAGAAGTAGCCTCTGTGCTTTTTTCCATTAAATCTGTGTATCAATACCCCAGAACGCAGAAGTCTGGGCCCTCTTGGTTGTTGTCTGATTCCAATTCTCCTTTTCCCCCTTCCATCAAAGCAGGAAGCAATGTTGCAATTGCATTAAAAGCATCAAGGCTTATTGGTTAAGGATAGTAATCTCTATGCCTTTTGCTAAGGGAAGTAACTGCCACACCAGCAAGTTATCTCAAGTATGCTTTTCTCGTTTCCATCCTCTAGCCTTTACAGAACCAGTGTTTATCCCATGCCCCTTTAAATTATTTTGTTTTAATCTTCACCACCTCCACCGGATGGTCATTTCAGGCATCTACCACCCTCTCCATGAAGAAATATTTCCTGCTGTTGGTTCTGAGTCGTCCCCCTGGAGTTTCATTTCGTGACCCCTAGTTCTATTACTTTCTTTCCATCTGAAAAGATTTGAAGTTCATGCATCATTAAAACCTTTTAGGTTTTAATGATGCATGTATATCCTTTTAGGATATACATATTCAAATCCTTCAGCCTCTCCTCATAAGTCTTCCGATACAGACACGTTACCCTTCTCTAGACCGCCTCCATCCTGTCTCTATCTTTTTTGATATACAAGATCCAAAATTGTACACAGTACTCCAGGTGAGGCTTCACCAAAGACTTGTACAAGGACATTATCACCTTTTTCTTACTGGTTATTCTTCTATGCAGCCCAGCATTCTTCTGGTTTTAGCTTGTCACATTGCTTCGCCATCTTCAGATTACCAGATACTATTACCCCAAGATCCCTCTCTTGGTCCATGCATTTCACCCCCTCCATCATCACATACAGATGGGCCCATGAGGTCAAGGGCAGCTGTACTGTAGCGGTACTGGATGCATGTTATCCAATTTCACAGAGTGCATTTGGATACTGCTATGCCCAGTCTGTTTGGGTAGTAGGAGTAAACAATTGAGGAGTCTTTTCAGGAAGTCTGCGTACAGCATTTATAAAAAGCCAAAGCTCAAAATTGAGACTGTATAAAACCTTTTTGCCCTCATGAGCATGAGCTTTTGGATAGAAGATAGTTAATGTGAAAAGCGGAGACCACCTTCAATAAGAATTTAGGATGTGTTCACAAGACTACTTTGTCGTGGAAAAACTGTGGATAGGGAGGGAGGTGAACTAGTGCCTGAAGTTCCCTCACCCCCAGCATGCAGATGTTACCATGATCAAAAAAAGTACTTTCCATATCAGATGCTTGAGGGAAGCTGCATTGAGCAGCTGGAAAGGTTCCTTCATAAGAGCAGTGAGCACTACATTGATGTTCCAAGGCACTGGAGTCTTTTTGATTGGCAGATGAAGATGTAAAAGTCCTTTCATGAACTTAGGGATCAATGAGTGCAAGGAGATTGGATGACCATATTCTTGCATATGATATTTCTCAGGTGAACCCTTACCAAGGATGTCGCCAGATCTGACTGCAATAAACGATATAAGTAGCTATCGAGGCCCAGATGTGAAGAGGTCTAGGACATGTGTGGCACACCACTGTGAGTACCAATTCCATTTGAAGGAATAATTGTGGCAGGTTGATGGCTTCCACGCCGAGAGAAATACTTCTTAAAATGATACAGGCAGGAAAAATTGTCTCAGGATCAAGTGCTCAATATCCATACTGTGGAGCTGAAGTGATTGAAGCACGGGGTGAAGCAGGCTGCCCTCTTCCTGAGTTAATAAAGCAAGACTGTTTCCGAGTGCAATGAGAGTTTCGACAGATAATTGAACTAGATAGGCATACCACTGCTGTCTGGACCAAGCTGGAGCTATCAGTATCATATTGGCTTGGTTCCAAATGACCTTCTGAATAGAGCGAGTGATGGATGGAAGTGGTGGAAAAGCATTAACACCACCCTCTCCTCAGGGTAGAAGAAAAGCATCCGGGACCTCCCTTCATTGGTTGAACTGCACTGAACAGCTTCCTGTTGGTTTTGGTCGTAAATAGGTCATTCCATGGCGTTCCCCAACGATTGAATAGATAATCGATCATAGTTTGGTCCAGCAACCATTTGTGAAGACGGAACACCCTGCTGAGCCATTATTTTGTGCACTCCCGGAATGTAGGGTTTCCTGGCAAAGGCTCCAAGACTCCGTGCCCTCTTTCTTGTTTACATAGATTGCCTGATTGGATCATTATGCTTTTTCCATGGAAAATGTGACTGAATGCGTGAAGGGCACGACGAATAACTCAAAGTTCCAGCAGACTGATTTGCAGTTGACTCTCTGGGACAGGCCAAAAGCCTTGTATTTTGCATGGTCCCATGTGGATTCTTCAACCTGTAGTAGAGGCATCCATCCCTAGGAGCATCTTGTGAGGAGTTGAGCTTAGCGGGGGCATTGGTCTTAGTAGTAGTGTGGATCGAGCCACCAACAAGTCTCCTGTAACATTTTGGTGACGATTGTTACCTTGGTGTGAAGAGGTTACGGACACTGGTTCTATTGCGTCCGGAGGCCCCACTGTAATCGGCACATGTATAGCCGCATCAATGGCACCTCATGGATAGCTGCTGCCAGAAGTCCCAGCACGTGGCGGGCTGTAATGCATGTGGAGTTTAGTAACAAGGTAGCTACTCAACGAAGGCTTGCCACTCTGTACGGGGGCAGGAAAGCTTTCGGCAAAGTAGTGTCTATGAGTGCCCCTATTAGTGGAGGAGTAGCCTAATGGTTAGAACAGTGGGCTATGAACCAGTGAAACCAGGGTTCAAATCCCACTGCTGCTCTTTGTGAGCTTGGGCAAGTCACTTTACCCTCTGTTGCCTCAGGTACAAATTTAGATTGTATGCCCTCTGAGGATAGGGAAGTACCTGAATATATTCTGTTTAAAAGTGTCGAAGCACAGAATATAAATTAAATAGCTAAAATAAGAACTGTATTATTTGAACAAGGACCACGACCAACTTCTCGAAGTTGATTATGAAGCCTAGAGACTGAAGTAGGGCAATAGTGGCCCTTGTGACTGCATAGAGTATCCTGTGGTAAAGCAACCATCAACCAATCATCCAGGTTGAGGAAAGACTAAAGAGGTTAGGACTTTTCAGCTTGGAGAAGAGACGGCTGAGGGGGGATATGATAGAGGTGTTTAAAATCATGAGAGGTCTAGAATGGGTAGATGTGAATCGGTTATTTACTCTTTCAGATAATAGAAAGACTAGGGGGCACTCCATGAAGTTAGCATGTGGCACATTTAAAACTAATTAGAGAAAGTTATTTTTCACTCATTACCTGTATTAATTAGGTTGAGTTAGAAAATAGCCACTGCTATTACTAGCAACGGTAACATGGAATAGACTTAGTTTTTGGGTCCTTGCCAGGTTCTTATGGCCTGGATTGGTCACTGTTGGAGGATGCTGGGCTTGATGGACCCTTGGTCTGACTCAGTATGGCATGTTCTTATGTTCAGGTATGGAAAAACTTGGATCTCCTGATGTCTGAGGTGAATAGCAACCATCGCCATGCGTTTTGTGAAGACTCTCAGGGCAGAAGAAGCACAAAATGGAAGAACTTTATATTGGTAGTGGTGGTTGGCTTTCAGAAGCGCCAGTATCATGAGTGGATAGGGATGTGAACATAAGCATCTTTCAGATCTAGCAAGCACACCCAGTCATAGAATGGTTCCTAAGGAGAGCATCCAGAACGTCTCCTGGCAAATATGCCAACTGAGGTTGTGCAGATCCAGGACTAGTCGTAGACTCTCCGTCTTCTTTGGGATGAGGAAATATTATGAGTAGGTTGACCTGGGTGAGGGAAACATTTTGGATCACGTTTTGTTGCAAGAGCTGTTGAACCTCAAGGCCCAAGAGCATCATTTGAGATGGATCAACTGTAGGGATTGCTACATGTGGAGCTGGCGGGTGCATGAGAAAACATAGGCGATAGCCATGTTCCACTATGCCCAATACCCATTGATCTCTCGTTACCAGTTTCCAGGCTGGGAGGAAGAATCAAATCCTCCCTCCCACTTGAGAAGTCTGAGCAGAGTGCAGGGAGTTCAAAAATGGGTGCTGGTTTTGCCAGTTATTGTTTCTGCTGCTGCTTCTGTTGAAGACACTCCCTGAGTCAGCAATGGGGAGCCTGCCTCTGAGGCTGTGCCTGACTTGAGACAGAGGAGGAAGCCCGTACTGTTGGTAGGGGCGGTATGGCCTCCTAGATTAGAAGGTCCTTTTGTAAGAAAAGTATGGACGTCTGGTGTTAGACTGGGTATTCCCCAAAGTTGAGAAAGATTGCACTGCCACATTTTGTTCTTTAATTTGGGACACAGTTTTCCTGATATCTTCTCTAAAGAGGCTGACCTCAAGGCAAGGAAGGTCAGCCAATTTTTCATGCATGTCCTTCTAGATGGTGCTAGCCCTTAATTAGACCATGCAACAAGCGGCTATGGAGGTTGCTGATGTGCACGATGTTGTGTCAAACACCTCCTACACAGAGCTCAGCAAGTGGCGGATCATCTCCTCCAGATCCAGCAAGGGGGTGTGGGGTGATTGGCTCCCCCACATCCCCACATATGAAGGGCTTCGGATGGAGTCATATATATACTGGATCATGCAGAACTAGGGTTATCTGGGCCATGAGCATGGATCCATGGAAGACTTCTTTACCAAACTCGTCCAACAGCCGATTATCCTTCCACGGTGGGTTGTTAGCATGGAGGCAGGCCTTCAATCTCTTCATTACCGACCATCATCACTGAATTATGGGGCAACTGGACGATTCCATAGCAGAGGGCCTTGAGCATTTGAACTTTCAAATCTAGTTTCAAATCAGTTTTGATGAAGATGTCTCCCACATCTTCATCAAAACTGTGTCCAGAACCCTATAAGTGGGTAACGCAGTTGGTTCAGATGGAATATATAATATTTTAAGGATACCCATGACCTCTGATCTAGGATCAGGATCTTTTCAGATTTCTACTTTCAGTGCGGCCCCCATCTTGTCCACAAAGCAGGAATATGCAAGGTCCTTGGGTGGAGAAGTAAGGTCAGGTGGCTCCAGAGCTGGATCCGAAGTGATATCCATCAAACTGCCTAGGGACTCCCCAGGGGAAGGTGGTACAGCCCAAGTGAAATAATGTGACCACCATGGGCTCCGTGGAGTTGGAGGAAGAAGTGGAAATGGAAGCCAGTTTCTTCCTCTCTGATGTCAAACGTGGCCCCGAGGTGGAAGAAGGTGACCAAGGCGGTGCTCCCAGCATAACTGGTTCCAGGGAAGCTGGTACAACTGGATAGGCAGGAGGAAAAACTGGAGGCTTCTGAAGTGGAAACAGCGAGGAGAAGCAAGTATGTACTATGTCTAATTTGGTCCACTGCCTGCTGTGTTCGTTGTCCCAGAGTGAAAGGAAGGCCATCCACTTACGAAACCAGTATTGGTTCTCCATCAAGGGGTTGGAAGGAAAAAGTACAGCAGGTCTGGAGTATGGAGGAGGATGCACTGTAACAAAAGTTATGGCACTGAGAATATCCTTATCAGAGGGGATGGCAGATGAAAAGTGGCGAAATACGCTCTGTGTCAGGGGACAGAAAGAACTCCTTCTGATACATGTTTACTAATAAAAGTGGGAATAGACTCGTAATCCTGTGTAATTGACTGAATCTCCTTGTCACTGTGGATCCTAATGTGCCTAGCGCTACACCTTCATTTGGATATAATTACTTGTCATTATCTTATTTTTCAGTTATTATATTGTTAATTACATTATGTGCTGACTGTTTATGATCCAATAAACAGATGTTTCAAAAAGAACTAATGAAGATAACCAGTGCTTTGTCCAATGGTTGCACCCAAGGGGCCAACTCACTGTCTGTGGTTGCAGCGTGACAGGTCAGCCCTGGAACTGAGCGAGGCAATGGTTTGGCAGCCATATGCGAGTGTGCCCTGAGTTTACTCTGTGCATGCTCCAGGTGTCCTTTTTGTACATTGAGGGAGTACGAATATGCATCAAGTGAGTCAACTTTGAGGAGGTGCATTGGGCCTGGGATTTGTCAATGCCCCGACTCCCGATGCCTTCGGTGGGGCTTGTCTTGGATGCATCAGAGACTCGCGATTTGGACGTTTCGATGCAGACTGTGTCAGGTGTTCCGACGCTGGGTGACCAAGTGCTCAGTAGGTCAACGCCAAGTTGATTTTGTCTTCTTCTGCTGCCCAGACAACGCATGTGTCGAGTGCAGAGGCCTTCCTTTACTTATGTTTAGGGGGTCGACTGGCCCATTCCATCGACATGCCATTGAAATGGTTCAACTCTGCGGCTCCTGCTCTTGCACACTAGAGGTGCTGGTTTCAAAGGACTTACTTTTGGCACTTCCTGAGGTGGAAGCTGAGCACTGTCGAAGATGGAGTTGAAGCACTTTGATCTTCGTCGCTCTTGCTTGCTGCACTTGCGGGGATATTTGAGCACAAGCAGGGCAGGTGGCCTGATCATGATCAGGTTCCAGGCACAGGTAGCAGTGGTCATGTCATCTGTTAGTAACATAATCTGGCCACATGTGCAAGCCTTAAAGTCACTGGTGCAGGAGTGGACAACTCCAGTCCTCAAGAGCCACAAATGGGCCATGTTTTCAGGATACACACAATGAATATGCATGGGATTGATTTGCATACAATAAAGGCAGCGCATGCAAATCTCTCTCATGTATATTCATTGTGGATATCCTGAAAGCATGGCCTATTTGTGGCTCTCAAGGACCAGAGTTGGCTACCCCTGCACTAGTAGACTTCTTAGACATTACTGATCTTTCTTTCTTTTTTTTTTTAAATAATGAAAGGGTAGTAGCACTGAAAAGTGCCATTGGGCTCACATACGGGCCGATACAGTACAGTGCGCTCCAACGGAGCACTGTTAACCTGCCATTGGACACACATTTTCCCTTACCCCTTATTCAGTAAGGGGCGGAAAATGCGCGTCCAACCCGCCGAACCTAATAGCGCCCTCAACATGCAAACGCATGTTGATGGCCCTATTATGTATTCGCGCGCAAGTCAGTAAGTAAAATGTGCAGCCAAGCCACACATTTTACTTTCAGAAATTAGCGCCTACCCAAAGATAGGCGCTAATTTCTTTGGGCACCGGGAAAGTGCACAGAAAAGCAGTAAAAACTGCTTTTCTGTGCACCCTCCAACTTAATATCATGGCGATATTAAGTCGGAGGTCCCGAAGGGTAAAAAAGAAAAAAAGAAAAGGCCGGCAGCTGTCGGGTCGAAAACCGGATGCTCAATTTTGTCAGTGTCCGGTTTCCGAGCCCGTGGCTGTCAGCGGGCTCGAGAACAGACGCCGGCAAAATTGAGCGTTGGCTGTCAAACCCGCTGACAGCCACCGCTCTGGGCCAAAAGGAGGCGCTAGGGATGCGCTAGTGTCCCTAGCGCCTCCTTTTGCCCGTTTCTACCACCAGACCTAATTTAAATACTGAATTGCGCACACAGGCAAATGGCCTGTGCGCGTGCCAGGAGAGCGGGCGTTCGCCCGCTCTCCCGTGGACTTTACTGAATTGGCCCGACTGTAAATGAAAAAGGAAAAGAAAAAAGGGTGATCTTGTGGGTATACCGAGTCTCATAACTTGTGATAAAGGCAGTGAAGAGGCAGCGAAACATTTTTTTGACATGACACACAAAGTCATTCTTGTTTTCCTAAGTATTTTGATCATAAGTAGCTTTATAATTACTAACAAATATAACATGACACTTGTGTTTTGTTTTTGTTAGACAGGCAGATGCCATAGGAGAGAAACTAGATAAAAATGCTATATTAACAAAAAAGAACTGGGCCACAGGATTACAAAAGCATATATAGAATGGATGCAAGGCCATGCTGACACTGCAGCTAGTAACAAGCCGCGAGTTAACATTTGCATACGAAGTGAGGATTAACTAATATGGAGAGTTAAAGCAAATTAACATACAACCATTCAGATTAGCTGTTTATAGTAGAAAGCCAATCATTTAAATTTTGACAATTATGTAACCTAGTTTAGGGGTTGAAAGGAACAAATATAAAATCCTATATATCGTCTTAGAAAAATAATTAGAGAGTTTTATACTGGTGCTTTGTGTAGCACTCTGCCAGTCTCTCCATAAGGCAATTTATTATTTTATAGCATTTAAATAAAAAACTATTCGCCACAGGTATTAGCTCTAAGTGTCTATTTCAATGAACTACAACAAAGGAGATAATATCCAAAAATCGTAGAGAGACTGAATCATCTGTGTGGAATGCAGACAAAAACAGAGGAGCAGAAACCGAGCTTGCCCGATTCAGCGCTGTCTCAGGCTTTAAACTTAACTGGGATAAATCGGAAATATTGAATCTATCCTGTCCCCCTGCTCTGGTCTCTTCCCTGCAAACCACTCACTCCTTTAAATGGGCATCAACCAAGCTTAAATATTTGGGGGTATATATTGGCAAGAACATGTCTGATTTATTTCAGCTTAACTACCTGCCTCTCATTCAAACTATAGATAAGGACTTAGTCAGATGGGATCGGCTAACTCTAACCTGGCTAGGGAGACTGGCGACACTTAAAATGAATGTATTGTCTAGACTTTTATCTCTCTTTCAAACCCTTCCTATCCCAGTTAGCACGACAACATTGAAAATGTGGCAAAGGAAATTACTCTGCTTCTTGTGGAAACGCAGACCCCCACAAGTGGCCAGATCAGTCATTTTTCAATCTAAAACTCATGGAGGCCTCGGATTACCTAACCTCACCTGGTACTATGCCTCAGCGCAACTACGCCCAGTAATTGATTGGCACGGTACTAATAATGCTAAGCCTTGGGTTCAGATGGAACAGGACTGGTTATCCAACATGCCCCTCTCAGCCTTGCTCTGGCAGCCCAGCAATACTTGGAGACCGGAATCTTCTATAACGCCATGTACCAGGCACACGCTGAACATCTGGCGCCTATAGAAACGCAAATTGGTGGGAGAGGCCTCCTACTTCCTCCAGACGTCCTTATTCCATAATATAATCTTTATGCCTGGACTCCCTAAGGCAGCTTATGCTTCATGGAAAGCCAAGGGCATTACATAGATATCGCATGTCCTTAAACAAAGCTCTCTTCTTACTTTTGAGGCTATTAAAGCAGATTACCATCTTACTGACACTGACTTCCTACCATACATGCAAATCCGCCACTTCCTGCAAAAGCTCAGCTCGCAAGGCCTCCTGTCCCATGAGCGATCCCTTTTCGAGGGAAATTGTTCTAACTCTAAAACAACTTGGGATCTCATATCAAAAATCTACAAGTTGCTGACTACTCAACTGTTGAATAAACCTACCCACGTTTTGGCCTGGGAACGGGACCTCGGCAGAGATTTTACCAAGGAGGAATGGGCGGTAATATTTTCGAGGATCTCACATGGCTCAGTATCGACCCAGATCATGGAAGTCAACTACAAAGTATTGTATAGGTGGCACCTCTCACTGACTCGGCTTCATCACATCTGCTCACCCATTGGGTCACTCTGCTGGCACAAGTGCCTACAACAAGGCACTTACTTGCATATGTGGTGGGACTGCCCCCACATTCAACCGGTATGGCTATACATTTCTAATATGTTAACCGAAATTCTAAACAGGCCAGTTCAACTTACTAAGGAACAGGCACTTCTATACATACTGGATGACACCCTACCCACTCCAGTGCGAGCCCTCATTCAGCAGATTTGCACAGCTACAAAATTAGCAATAGCATCTACATCGAAGAGACCCACACCGCCGACTCCATCCGAAATACTGACTAGACTGGACAGGGTTTGCAACCTCTACCATCTGATGGCACTCAAATATCACAAGAAGTCCAAATTCGATCTCATCTGGAACCCATACATCTCCTGGAGACATTTGACATTTTTGTCATAGCTGACATCCTCTTCGCATGGTTACCAACTACCTTGAATATTCCTCTTGTTCATCATCTCTAATATTCATTACTTGACTTGACCATTTACTATTTAGGCACTGTTACTTTTGTGTCTCATGAACAAGGTGGGGGGAGAGGGGGGAAATGGAGAAATTTTGATTGAATACTGCTGTTTATTGTTTATTCTCTGTATATTGATGACATTGTTCATAATTGTTAAAGTTTGACAGCAATAAAATTGCAAATAAAAAAAACAAAACAAAACACAGAGGAGCGGAGATATCACCCATGCAGAAACTCCCACGTATGCCCAGTAGAGCAAAAGCTTTAAAAGCTTGGAGAGATAGCTCCATCCAGTGCTACCAGCAGGCGTCTCCTCACAGATCATGCCTAATTCAGCCCTGCTTATAGATGGAAAAACAACACTAATAAAAAAAACCCAAACAAACCAGGAAAAGTTCATAGAGTTAAAAAGATGTAATTAGATACAAGGGAAAAATGCTGATCAAGGGACTAAATAATGACAGTTCAAACCAAACTGAAGGTGTATTTGTATTATTTCTCTTCCAGCTAATGTAATCAATTTAGAGCGATACACAGCTTATATTAAAATATTTTTATCGAAGTGTTAGCCTTATGTAATCTCTACCAAAGAAATTACCTTAGAAAGAATGGCACTGAAGTTATGCTCCCTAAACACACTAGGTTTTGGCTCAACAGGGAAAGATATATATAGCAGCAGAACTTTTAAGAAATTTTGCAAAAGATATTTGATGCATATAAGAAGCTGTGCCTTCTAATGGCAAGAATAATTTGGCTGTGTGTGTCCTTTTATTATTACCACCATAAAGGGTAATCAACTAAAGTGGTGTGGAAAAAAAATGAGGAATGGTCTAGAGATTGGCAATTGAAAAATTCCAGGTCAAGCATTTGAGTTGTAAACACCCAAGGAAGTGAGGCAGAAGAGAGAGTGAAGTTCTTCTGTGCACAAAACAAGAGCACAATCTGATAATCCTGATGATCTTAAGGCAGACAAAGGGGGAAATAAGACAACAGAAAAGCCAGGAGCATGCTTGGGTATACAGGGAAAGGAAAAGCCAGAAAACTGTATAAATCTCTGGTGAAACCTCATTTGGAGAACATTGCACAATTCTGGTACATGGATAAAAACCAGATAGAGTCAGTCCAGAAAGCAGACACTAAAATAGTCAATGATAATCATAAAGCAAATGGGGATAAATTTAAAAATCTAAGAAAAGGAAGGAAAGGGGAGATTACTACATTATTATATAATAAAGACTTCTAATACTTCCAGAGATTAAATACACAGGAGACAGGCCTCTTTCAAATAAAAGGAGGCTCCAGAATAAGGGATTATGAAATGAGGATAAAATTAGGTGTAATCTAAGGAAATATTTTTCTACTGAGGAGGTTAATGGGCACACTGCACATCCTCCCAATGTAGGTGAAAGAGACAGGGAGACAGCATTAGAATTCAAGAAAGCAAGGGACAAGCACATAGGATATCTGAAAGAGAGGAAGAGTTTGTAAATGTATGCAGGGAGTGTGGATGGAGAGACTGGGTGGGAGCACTGAGAGGAGAGGATCACCTTGCTGGTGGCTGAAAGGAATCAGTAAGTTTTTGCTTGGGAAATTTTCTTTTTTAAAAGTATTGGGGCGAAGTTAACTATTTGGGAATATTATTTAGTGTGTTTGTGCTTTTAATAGTCAGTAAGGCAGCGAATAAAGTTAGATTGTTTGTATTTTTTAAATAGTAAGGCAGCTAATAAGCAGTAGTTAGTGTGTTTATTTTTAATAGTCTGTAAGGCAGCTAATAAGCAGACGTTAGAGTGTTTGTATGTTAAAAACAAAAAAAGGTAGCCAGAAGCTAGACATAAGCTAGGAGCAGAGTATACCTAAGTAAAAAGGTTGAAAAGTTCAGTTCAGTTATTCACCTTGGAAAGGTGTTAAGGTAGTGTGATTTGGTTTGATTAGGTACCAACATTTGTTAATCAAGAGAGCAGTGAGTCACTCTGGCTGACTAAATGACTAAATATATTTCCCAACCCACCCACCCCTAGCTCATCCTTTAATTTATAGGCAGGTGTCACTTTCACAAAAAAAAACAAACCAAAAAAAACAAACTTATTAAGAGTTTGATCTTTCCCCTGTAGGCCACTACCAGACATATAGATATTAGTCTTAGCCCTCCTTCTTACAATATTAGATATGAAGTTAGAGATCTTGGTTGTATTTTGGATACAGAGTTGAACATGAAAACTTCGATAAAATCCATAACTAAGGATGGTTTTTATAAACTACAAATTTTAAAAAAGCTTAAACCGCTGCTTCACAGCAATGACTTCCGTACTGACCTGCAGGCTCTTCTTTTATCTAAACTTGATTATTATAATGCTCTCCTATTGGGCCTTCCCATTTCAACGATCCGCCCATTAGAGCTGCTGCAAAATGCACGCAGCGGCACGCCTTTTAACCAATACTAGGAAATATGATCATGTCACTCTGATTTTGATAGATCTACATTGGTTGCCAATACAATTCCAGATCCAATATAAATGTCTGTCTTTAATTCACAAATCAGTTTATGGCAATAATGCAGAATGGCTGAATGCGTCCCTTCACATTCAAACCGCTCAACATAACCTAAGGCCTTTAGGAAAAGCTTTGTTATCCATACCATCACCTAAATTAGCCCATCTGAATTCAGTCAGGGAAAGAGCTTTATCATTGGCAGGATCAGCACTCTGGAATTCGCTCCCCCTCAATATTTGGCTTGAGACAAACATACAAACATTTAAAAAACTCCTGAAGACATGGCTATTTGAACAGGCATACACCCAATCCAGCTAAATTCCAGATTATAGATACTCTCCCTTTTACTTTACTTTGGAGCCATGGAATTAGTCCATGATAGTGCTTATTTTATTCTGAATTTTTTTTAGTCTATTTAATATCATTGTAATTTGTAATTTGGAAGGTTGGTTTATTCTATTTTATATTTTATTTTGGGGCAATGTTTACTTTATTTTAATTTTGTTTTATCTGATTTTATTGTTTTAATGGCTTTTTCTTCCATGTCCCGCAGATGACTCCTCCCGCCATACTTGTATCTTGCCCTACTCTTCCGATGTCCATCTGATTCGTAAATCAATTTTGAAGTATTGGCATGTACTACAAACACATGATATTTTTCAAACACCTCCAAGGATTACTTTTTCCACACGCTACCAATCTGAGAAACATTTTGGTAAGATCGGACTGTTCTATTTTTCCTGATTCAGATGACATCATTACAGGATCACACAATCCGAGTAATGGCTGTTCAGTATGTGTTACTTCAATGTCTATTCAGGATTCGCTGGTTTTGAAAATAGGTTACAAGATCTTTCTGAAATATAAAACCACATGTATTTCTACAATGGTGATTTATTTATTTATTTATTTCGGATTTTTATATACCGACATTCTCAATACAAGTATCGAATCAGGTCGGTTTACATAGAACAAAACTGTCGCAATAAAGGCGTTACATTAAACAGCGTTCATAAGATTTATCTGATTCGATGTCCCTGTGAGAATTGGAAAGACTAAGCGTCTTCTAAAAACCCGGATGATGGAACATCAGTCAAACATAAAACATGCCCGAGTTGATGAACCACATTGTATCAAATTTGGACATTGTTTCAAAGATCTTTCCTTCTGTGCCATTGATCACATTCCTCCACATTGGCGTGGAGGTGATCGCGAATTACTACTGCTACAAACTGAACAATGATGGATTTACAGATTAAATACTGTTATTCCACACAGGCTAAACACTGAACTTGATTTACATGTGTTCCTAGGATGAAAGAGCTCTTGAATTCTGTTTTTCTAACTTTGACAGTGTCCATGATGAAAACGAGAATGCGTCATTGATGTTTTGCATTTCAGTGATGTCATACGAGAATTGGAGATTTAAAGAGACGCGAGCGTCGGCTTCAGTTCCTCCGTCCAGTGAAGAGATGGTTGAGATGCAGTGTCCATTTTAAGATGGTAGCCTTTGATACTGAGATAAGTACTTTTTCATCTTCATTATTGGCGTACCTTTTTAAAATAGTACCCTTGTTATTTTCAGGTTAAGACTATGTTTAATGATGTTTGCATGCCCCTGAGGAAGCTGTGCTGCGAAACACCGGCTGTGTTGGGCTGTTTGTTTATAACGTTAAAGAGTCTATTATTGACATACTCCGAGGATTGAGGACATTTTTACAAAATACACAAAAAATGAAAAAAGAAGCTTGATTACTTTTTTGAATTAAAAATTAAAAAGATTTTTTTGAAGGTGAATGATTAAAAGACCGGTTGGTTTCTTTGAAGTTACACAACGTCTGGCTTGTTGACACCTTCATTTAGGCTTTGCTATATTTAAAGATTTTTGGTTTCCATATTTTTTGTGAGATTTCAATTACCCCAATAATGACTGGGTAAATGTATCATCGGGACATGCCAGAGAGATGAAGTTCCTGGATGGAATAAATGACAGTTTTATGGAGCAATGGGTTCAGGAACCAACAAGAGAGGGAGCAATTTTAGATCTAATTCTCAGTGGAGCACAGAGTTTGGCAGAGAGGTAACGGTGGTGGGGCCGCTTGGAAATAGTGATCATAATATGATCAAATTTGAATTAATGACTGGAAGGGGGACAGTAAGAAAATCCACGGCTCTCGTGCTAAACTTTCAAAAGGGAAACTTTGATAAAATAAGAAAATAGTTAGAAAAAAACTGAAAGAAACAGCTACAAAGGTAAAAAGTGTGCAAGAGGCATGGTCTTTGTTAAAAATGTTGCGATTCTGCCCTCACGGGCAGTCTCTCACCCTTTTTCCTTCTTTTCCCGCGGTCCGAAGACCGCCGACGCTCTTCACGCGGCTGGAGCTGCGCTGCTGTGTCCCACGCGACTTGGAGGTCGCCAACATTCCTGCTGCCACACCGCAGCAGAGAGCTGTCCGACGGCATTCCCATGCGGCCCAGAGGCCGCCGACCGCCATCGTTGCTGTGACCCAAAGATACCTATCGCAGCTCTCGCCGGACCTTCCCTGCGGCAGGAGCCACTATCAGCATTTCCATGCGGCCAGGAGGCCGCTTTGAAGCTCCTTACCTCCGCGGTTGGAGCCGCTGACATCACTATCCAGGCCCTCTGTGGAAGGGCCTCCATCCCCGGGCTCACATGCGGCAGGGAGGCGCCTTCCACTGCTCCTTAGCGGCAGGAGCCGCCTCCCTCGTTGCCAGGCCTGGTCTGCAGCATGGCTCTTCCTCCTGCACTGCTGCAGCAGGGACGCCACTCTCCATGGTCCTGCCCCTTCTTCCTAAGGGCGAGGCCGCGCCTCCTCTCCCTTCTTAAAGGGCCAGCAAGGGAGTGGTGCTTCAGTGACATCATATAGGGAGCAGTCTCTCCAGCAATATAAAAAGCTTCAGTCTTCACTTCAACCTTGCCTTTGCAAGGAGCCAGTCTTCCTTTGGACTCTCGTCTTCCAGCTTCTCAAGGCTTTCCGTTCTATGTGGGATCCCGTGTCTTCATCTACATGTTCTTCGTTCCTTGGTCTTTTGTCTTGTCAAGCTTCTGTGTTCCAGATGTCATCACGTAACCAGACCTTCATCTCCTGATGTCTTCACATCCTGATATTCATCGCCAAGATGTCTTCATGTAACCTAATCTTCTTCTCCAGAGGTCTCCAGGGATCCAGTCTTCATGCATCCTGCTCTCCATGCCCTCGGCAGCGCAACCTCCTGAAGCTCCCGGCTTTTAATCCTCCTTGCACAGAGTCCCACCTTGGTGATCCTGGCTCCGAGTCCCGTCTCCAAGCTTCCTTCCTTCTCATACATCCTGCTGGACCTATGGAGTCTATTGCACCTGCCTCCATTTTCACGAGTGAACTCTGCTTTAAAACCTGTTCCATTGGCGTGGTCCACGCCTGGCCTTGATTGGCTGTGGAGGGCGCACCTTGGAATAGGCCTCGCCGGAGTCTTCGTCCTGAATCTTCTAGTAGTCTGTAGTGGGAACCATCAGCGTGACACAGTCAGGCTTGGCTGTGTAGGGCACATGATGTGGCAGTACCTACACAGTATTGTGGACGCTGTGACTCTTTCAGAATCCTCCTATTTTCAACCAATTCCGAGTCTTCTCAGACCAGTCTTCCGGAGTCCTCCTTTTTACCCATCTGAGTCCCGTCTCAGACCACCTTCTTCATCAACCCATCTGAGTCCCGTCTCATACCACCTTCTTCAATTAACCCATCTGAGTCCCATCTCAGACCACCTTCTTCCTCCAACAAACCTGAGTCTCGTCTCACCTTCAACCAATCTGAGTCTCATCTCATCTTCTTCAACTAACCTAACCTGAGTGGGGAACCACTAGCGCGGTCCACGACCAGCCCTGCCTGGCTGTGTAGAGCGCGCTTACCAGCGTGGCCTGCAACCAGCCCGCCTTGGCTGTGTAGGGCGCGAGATGTGGCAGTACAGATTCAGTCTCTTCAAGCAACTTGAGTCTTCGTCTTCTTCGTGACACCCTCACATCTCCAAGTCTCATCTTCGTTTGATGTCTTCGTCCTGTTGCAGTTGCTGCTCCCATGCGGCAGGTCCGAAAGGGCTATCGAGTGGTCGGAGTACTACTCCAGAGACCAACATTGCGTTGTTGGGTCTCTCTTGCTGCGTACAGGTTCGGCAGAGGCCAGGGCTCTACTTCCAGTACTTCTAGCAACACCAGCCTCTTTAGTCTTTCCTCAAAGGGGCCGAGGCAGGTGAAGAGTATGACACTCTTCACCTGCCTCGGTGTTTGCCAGAGCTTCTCTGCAGCTGCGTTGTGGCCCAAGGGCACACAATTCCTCAGAAATGGAACCGCCTCCAGCGATTCCACAACAAAAAAATATCAACCTAGAAGCACAGGCCACACATTAAGAAAGATGGAAAGAAGGCAAAACGATTACCGGCATGGTTAAAAGGTGAGATGAAAGAAGCTATTTTAGCCAAAAGATCTTCATTCAAAAATTGGAAGAAGGATCCAACAGAAGAAAATAATGCATAAGCGTTGGCAAGTTAAATGTAAGACATTGATAAAATAGACTAAGAGAGAATTTGAAAAGAAGTTGGCCGTAGAGGCAAAAACTCACAGTAAAACCTTTTTAAAATATATCCGAAGCAGAAAGCCTGTGAGGGAGTCAGTTGGACCGTTAAATGATCGAGGGGTTAAAGGGGCACTTAGAAAAGATAAAGCCATCACGGAAAGATTAAATGATTTCTTTGCTTCAGTGTTTACTGAAGAAGATGTTGGGGAGGTACCCGTACCAGAGAAGATTTTCATGGGTAATGATTCAGATGGACTGAACCAAATGACGGTGAACCTAGAAGATATGGTAGACCTGATTGACAAACTGAAGAGTAGTAAATCACCTGGACCGGATGGTATACACCCCAGGGTTCTGAAGAAATTAAAAAATGAAATTTCAGACCTATTAGTAAAAATGTGTAACCTATCATTAAAATCATCCATTGTACCTGAAGACTAGAGGGTGGCTAATGTAACCCCAATATTTAAAAAGGGCGATTCGGGAAACTACAGACCAGTTAGCCTGACTTCAGTGCCAGGAAAATAGTGGAAAGTGTTCTAAATATCAAAATCACAGAACATATAGAAAGACATGGTTTAATGGAACAAAGTCAGCATGGCTTTACCCAAGGCAAGTCTTGCCTCACTTTTTTGAAGGAGTTAATAAACATGTAGATAAAGGTGAACCGGTAGATGTAGTGTATTTGGATTTTCAGAAGGCGTTTCACAAAGTTCCTCATGAGAGGCTTCTAGGAAAAGTAAAAAGTCATGGATAGGTGGCGATGTCCTTTCGTGGTTTACAAACTGGCTAAAAGACAGGAAACAGAGAGTAGGATTAAATGGACAATTTTTTCAGTGGAAGGGAGTGGGCAGTGGAGTGCCTCAGGGATCTGTATTGGGACCCGTACTTTTCAATATATTTATAAATGATCTGGAAAGAAATACGATGAGAGAGGTAATCAAATTTGCAGATGATACAAAATTGTTCAGAGTAGTTAAATTATAAGCAGATTGTGATAAATTGCAGGAAGACCTTGTGAGACTGGAAAATTGGGCATCCAAATGGCAGATGAAATTTAATGTGGATAAGTGCAAGGTGATGCATATAGGGAAAACTAACCCATGCTATAGTTACACAATGTTAGGTTCCATATTAGGAGCTACCCCCCAAGAAAGATCTAGGTATGATAGTGGATAACACATTGAAATCATAGGTTCAGTGTGCTGCGGCAGTCAAAAAAGCAAACAGAATGTTGGGAATTATTAGAAAGGGAATGGTGAATAAAACGGAAAATGTCATAATGCCTCTGTATCGCTCTATGATGAGACCGCACCTTGAATACTGTGTACAATTCTGGTAGCTGCATCTCAAAAAAGATATAGTTGCAATGGAGAAGGTACAGAGAAGGGCGACCAAAATGATAAAGGGGATAGAACAGCTCCCCTATGAGGAAAGACTAAAGAGGTTAGGACTTTTCAGCTTGGAGAAGAGATGGCTGAGGGGGGATATGATAGAGGTTTTTAAAATTTTGAGACGTCTAGAACGGGTAAATGTGAATCAGTTATTTACTCTTTCAGATAATAAAAGGACTAGGGGGCACTCCATGAAGTTAGCATGTGGCAAATTTAAAACTAAACAGAGAAAGTTCTTTTTCACTCAAGGCACAATTAAACTCTGGAATTTGTTGCCAGAGGACGTGGTTAATGCAGTTAGTGTAGCTGTGTTTAAAAAAGGATTGGATAAGTTCTTGGAGGAGAAGTCCATTACCAGCTATTAATTAAGTTGACTTAGAAAATAGCCACTGCTATTACTAGCAACAGTAACATGGAATAGTTTTTGGGTACTTGCCAGGTTCTTATGGCCTGGATTGGCCACTGTTGGAAACAGGATGCTGGGCTTGATGGACCCTTGGTCTGACCCAGTATGGCATGTTCTTATGTATAGTTATCTACTGTCATACTCTATGTTTCTATGTAATCCCTAGGTTGAGGTACTCAGACCACTTCCTATCCCTAGGGCTTAAGCTTTCAAAATCTCATATACCGTCCTTAAGTCCCTCTATTTCCAAGATTCCCTGCCTGGGGGGGGGGGGGGTGTTAAATGGACGACAGATCTTCAAGGCCCTGAGCATTATCTAAAAGTCTTTATAATCCCGCTGGCAAGTGAATGTGGTTCCAACATAACTTTACTTATAATTCATGCAGAAATGAAGTGACTGACAAAATACAAGTCTGTTCCATAAAATCCATACATAATTCAGTTCCAATAAATCTGTGAACCTTTACTAGTTTTAAATTACTCTTCTGTTTCCACATCCCTTTCCAATTGCAGGGAAAGTTTTGGAGCACTCTCCGAGGATTGGTGGATTAGGATTCTTCACTAGATTTAGACAGCATATAATACAATCCCATTTTTCATACCTTGATTAAGGTGACTACTACTTATCCAACCTCCTCATAAATATATAAGAACATAAGACTTGCCATACTGGGTCACAACAAAGGTCCATGAAGTCCAGTATCCTGTTTGCAACAGTGGCCAATGCAGGTCACCATTACCTGGCTGGATCCTCCAGTAAATCCTGATGATATTGGGTTTGTTAACATCAGATAGGTGCCACAATCTTCCTCCTCTCAGGAATAAATGGGAATCCATTCCTTCTGTTGACCTGTGAAGAATCCTTGGATCTCTCTGAATGAGAGACTCCTGATAAACTCTTTTCCTGACAGTCTGCAGCAGCAGAAATGACAAAAAGGCTAGTGGCACCTTATGGACTAACCTAGGGGTTCCCAACCTTTTGAGTGGACCTCTTTTCAACCTTCAAAAGTTTCACAGGACCCCCCCCCCCCCCCCCATACACACATCTCTAATTGTTACATGCAGTTAAATGCCACGCAGAAAACTGATTAATGTAATAACAATATGCACTCCAGAATCATTTGTAATGTATAAAACTTTAATATTAAATAAGGAATTTTCTCCTGCCCTCTCCTTACGGTCCCTTCATGAGTGCTATTCCCCACCTCTACCATGGCCCCTTCTCTCCTGCCCTGTTCCTCTCTACCTACAGACCCTTCCTGAGTGCTCTCACATCTGCTCTTTTCTCCCTGCAGCCCCTTCTTCTGGTTCTGTCCCTCTTGCCTTCCTTGTGACCCCTTTCTGAATGTTCACCCTCCTACCCTCTTCTCCCTTCCTGCCCCGTTCCCCCCCCCCCCCCCCCCCATGGCTCCTACCTTAATGCTTGTCCTCTCCCTCGTGTCCCATTCCCTGGTTCTCCCCCCTCAAGGCCCCTTCCAGAGTGCTTTCCCTCCTTTCCTCCCCCAAGGCTACATCTGATGTTTACTTTTGTTTAATTATTTGGATTTATTACACACCTTTTTGAATAAGAAATTCACCCAATGCAGGGTATAACATGCATGAAAGGTAATATACAGTCTTAATGAGACTTCAGTAAGGACTAAACTTGATACCCATCAAGGACAAAACAAGACAAGGTAAAATGTGAAAATGTAAAACAGAACTAAACTCGAAATAAGTCAACAAAAGGACTTTTACAACACATCTCAGGAAAAACAACACAGGACTAATTAATTAAGAATACAAACATCTCAGCACAACAATACGCTGTAACAGTATTTTGAAGGCACTCAAATACAAAGAAACATCTCAGTTAAAACATTAGCAGCACATTTAAGGCACCCCTATAAGGTGCCAAGTACTTCCCCCTCCCTCCACCTCCTTAAGACTCTTCCCAAGTGTTTTCACTCCTATACGCTCCCTCTTGCCCTCTCCTCTAACCAGCTCCTTCGCCACATCTTTCTGAGTGCTGATCCCATTATGGCTCCTTCCCTCCTGCTCTTCTGCCCTCTGACTCCCATCATGGCCATACCAATCACTCTGCAACTTTTTTCCCTCACTGTAAGGCCAACAAGACAGCCAGAGCAAATGTAGCAGTGGTGGAAATTTTCTGTCCTGGTCAGACCAGTCCATTACTCTTGGGAAGTCACCATTCTTCAGCAACCAGAGAGAGAGGTCACACTCCACTTTATGACTTCACTCTTTTGCATAAAGGGGGAGCGGTTGGAGGCCCTTTCCAGTAGCCCTCTACCAGAGCAACTGAAAAAGCATTCTCCAGTATGCCCTTTTTATTTATTAGTAAAGTAAAACATTTTTTGATCCCTCAAGGTCATCCTCTCCTCCAGGAGGGCAAAGAGGAAAGAGAGGGGGAAGGGGAAGAGGGAAAGAGCAACAGAGCAAGAGTGACAGAGCAAGACAGGGAGAGAAAGAGGAAGAAGGTAATTGTGCTACTCTACTTATGGCCCCTGTATTTCTGAGTGGGGCCTGGACTGATCTAGCAGGACACAAAGAAAAAATTATCAGATAAGAATAATTTAACCTATTTCTCTTGCTAGACTAATCCATTACACTATGAAGATAAAAAAAAATCTACCTTCTAAGTAGGGTGGGAGTAAGACAGGAGTGCCCTGAGAACCCTAGACCCATGGCCATATCCTCCCTCGCCTGTACATCCAGCCTGTAATACTTTGAGAATAAATTCAGGTTTGACCAGGTGGCGGCCCTGCAATTTCCCCTGGGGAGATCGAAAAAGCTTCTTCCCGGGAAGAAACCTGCACTCTTGCAGAGCGTGCATGCAGTGCCACTGGTATCTGCCTGTCCTTGATCATGTATGCCAATATGGCTTCTTTGATCCATTACATTATTGTGGACTTAGAGTTGCTTCTATCTTTCGTAACCCACCAAAGGGTAGATGAATAAGCAGTAGTTATGTGCAACTCCACCTTACTAATGGCTTATGGACTTTTCATCC
Organism: Rhinatrema bivittatum; assembly: GCF_901001135.1. Lineage (NCBI taxonomy): Eukaryota > Metazoa > Chordata > Amphibia > Gymnophiona > Rhinatrematidae > Rhinatrema > Rhinatrema bivittatum. The sequence goes on from NC_042629.1 coordinate 28,561,504, forward strand.
AGGAACTTGTCCAAACCTTTTTTTAAATGCAATTACACTAACAGCTTTCACCACATCCTCTGGCAATGAATTCCAGAGCTTAATTATGCATTAAGGAAACAAAATATTTTCTCTTATTAGTTTTAAATGTACAACTTAGTAACTTCATTGTGTATCCCCTAGTCTTTGTACTTTCTGAAAATGTAAACAATTGATTCACATTTACTTGTTCCACTCCACTCATTTTATAGACCTTTATTCTATCTCCCCTCAGCCATCTCTTCTCCAAGCTGAAGAGTCCTAACCTCTTTAGCCTTTCCTTATAGGGAAATTGTTCCATCCCCTTTACCATTTTGGTCACCCTTCTCTGCTATATCTTTTTTGAGATGAGTTGACCAGAACTGTACACAAAACTCAAGATGATATCATTCTATGATGCGATAAACAGCATGGAATCTATCTACCCTTTGATATCCTGCCGGAGTACTTGTGACTTGGATTGCCCATTGTTAGAAACCGCATACTGGTCTTGATGGACCTTTGCTCTGACCCAGTAATGCAAATCTTATGTTCAACAGGATGAACAGCCTATTAGTTTTCCTGAAAGGGCTTATGACCTTCAGACATTTTAAGAACTGCCCACCGTGTGTATAGTAGGTGCAGATGCTTCATTTTTTGCCTTTGCATTCCTTCTTCCTGAAAGTTGGCAGAATCACTGTTAATTCAGAAGGAAAGGAGGGAATTGGCTTAAAATGATTGCATGTTGGGCTATTACCAAATAGGGCTCTCTAACAGGGACAGCCTGCAAATCTGAAATGCATATGGCCAAATATATTGCTATCAAAAATGAGGTCTTTAATGAGAGGTCTTTGCTGGAGGCTCTTCTCAAGTGTTTGAAAAGTGTTCCCATCAAAGCCTTAAGGACCAAATTAAGGTCCCATTGAGGCAAGACTGGTCTGAAGGGCGGTCTAATCTCCTTCACCCCTCTCAAAAAGTGCACTATGTCTGGGTGCATGGTAGCATGGGTGCCTTTAATACTGCCCCTGAAGCATGGTATGGCTGCCACTTGGAAGCTTAGTAAAATGAGGGTCAGACCCTTATCCAAGCCCTTCTGTAGGAAATCCACGATCCATGATACATCCACCTTCCAAGGAGAAATTCCATTCTCCTAGCAGTCTGCCTCAAATAGCCTCCAGACTGATATAGGCTAAGGAGGTTGCAGTCTTGTGTGCCCTCAGCATTGTGGCCACTACTGCTTGTGAGAATCCTCTGCCTCGCAGCCATGCCCTCTAAAGAGCCAGGTCATATGCCAAGATAGCATGCAAACTGCACTGTATTGGGCCCTGTCTCACGGGCCGATACAGTAAGGACGCGTAAGAAACAGTGCGGCAGTGCTGGGCGCCCACTCATTTGCCGCGCGCATATTTTGGTTCACATACCGCTCGATTCAGTATTCAAATTAGACGCAAATCCAAGCAGCGTCCAAAGCGCGTCAATGAAGCGGTAGGTGCTCGCAATCCATTTTACTGTATAGAGCGGTATGCGGCACCTATACAGTATCCAGGGTGTGCTGGTACCTGTCCTTTGAAATGTCATTACAAATGTCATTTGAAATGTCATTCCACCAGGTAAGTGGATGGTTCTTTTCTACAGACCCCGCTGCCTTGCGCGCCCAGCCGGACGTCCAAGCCGCGACCTTGGAGGTCCGGCCAGGCGCATGTATATGACATGTTAATGATCGGATTAGCTATTCCCTCTGATACAGTAACGTGCGCCCAAATTATCGCCCTGTTAACCAGCTCATTTACTGCGTCTTTAACCTGAATATTTACTGCCTTCCCTGTCGTTAGTGTGGTGTTCAGTCAGCTTCGTACCGGAGAGCGGCCATGGACAACATGTATATACTGGCTCTGGTGATATTTTTCATTCGGTTGAGAAGCACGTTACTGTATCGGAGGGAATAGCTAATCTGATCATTAACATGTCATATACATGTCATATACATGCGACGGGTGGAAAGGGATATGCGTCCTTTTCGGCAAGCGGTAAGGACGCGTAAAAGCCAATACTGAATCGCGGGTACACCTTAAGTGTCCAAAACGTGCGTCCAAAGCAGGTTAAAAACCGTGCTTTACTGTATCGGCCCGTCAGTTAGTTATCTCTGGATTGCCATCAGATGAGCATTTCTACAAGGTGGGTTCCTTTCTCTTATCTTGTGTATCCATGGCCAAGGCAGGAGACTCCCCCAGAGCCTGACCCTACGTATCTTCCTCCATTATCTTTGGTCAAAGAACCGTCTGCAGGGGCTGTTGGCTCTCAACTGTGCTTTGCTCCATGGGCATCAAACTACTCTACATGAGTCCAATGATCCTAGTGGTATGCTGCCTAATACACCAGGCTGACCTTTGGGGCTAGAAACACTCCATCAGAAAGCTCTAGCCCTGATCTGATTCCTTGCCAACTCAGCCTTTTTCCTAGATGGGTCTCGAATGGCTGAAGACCTGAAAGCCCTGAGGGAAATTTTTTGGTTTGATTCCCTGATAAGGATAATCCAATAATGCCAGGGAACTTCCTAGGAAGAATTCTTCACCCCTCAGTAGTAGCGATCCAAGCCCTAGGTGCCTGGATCCTTGGGAGGCAGCTGCACCGGGAAAATCAACCTAGAGGCTGTTGCCCCAAGAGTTGTAAGTCTACTAGGCCAGGAACATACCCTGTCTCTGGGAGTAACAGCTAAGTCCGTCTACACTTGTCTATAGCTGCAGGAGACAGAGACTACTGGTGATGGCTTCTGACCCAATCCCCCTTTATGCTAAAAAGAGTGAAGTCATAAGGGATGTGTGTCTCCAGCAGCTGAGGAATGGGGAAATCCCAAGAGTAATGAACTGGTCTAGCAGGAGGAACAGGAATGCTACTTAGGGTCATCTACCTGTTTACTGCTGCCTCTTATCTTGTTAAGCAGCAGCTGTTTAAGGTGCTGGTGGCAGCTTGCTTCTCCTTCCCCTCTTGACACAGCTTCAGAATCCTTATGGTGGCAATCAGCCACACTAATCTCCCGCCTCCTCTCTGTGCCAGTTTGGGTCTCTTGAGGATGCAATCAGCATGAGATCAAGCAGCAGGAGCCTTAAAGCAGAGCTCCTCATAGGTGAAATCAATTGCTCTATTTCTCAGTAGTTGTACTTTGGTGGCCTCCCTTCTGGCATACCTCCTGAGAGGGTCTTGCGGATCCCAGATTAGGAACCACTAGACTAACCAATTTATGAAGACATGAATTTTCAAGAGCAAAAGTTCTTTTTCAGATGGTTAAAGCTATGTTCCTTTTGGAATACAGGTCACTTTTACCTAAATTTCCTTTTGGGACATAGGGAACTTTTACCCCTTTAGTGCTGAAAGCTGCTTGGAGGTGTAAAAGCTTATGCAAAGAGTTAACATTGATGTGGAAGCCCCCATCCTGTACAGGCTTTTATATAAAACTTATAAGGAGGCTACTTGCTTAATTTAGCAGAGAAATAGTCAAGAAATACTGTCAAGAAAACAGTGTGACCAAGGACTCCAAGTAATGCAGCTATCACAATCAAAACTTGTATATACCTTGGGGGTTAAGGTAATTTTAACAGGCAGAACTTCAAACTGGAAGAGATGAAATCCAATACCAAATTGTTAGCATGGCTAGTTGGGGAAGCCTTATTAATATATATACAGAGATCCCATTTTGCTTTCTTCAAATATGGTTTCTACTTCAGCTAACCAAATTGTGCCTGGCATCACCATTCTTCTTGACGGATGTAATATCTACTATTTCCCCCCCAAGGCGGACTGGAATGACTCTGTCGTCTATAATCAGTTATTACTTTCAAATTAAAAAATTGTTTGCTGGGAATCTCTGTGGTCAGAGCATATAAGAACATAACAAAAGATTTTCTAACTTGGATCAGACCAAAGGTCCAACAAGCCTAGTATCCTGTTTCCAACAATGGCCAATCCAGGTCACAAATACCTGGCAGGATCCCAAGAGGTTGTTAGATTCCATACTGCTTATCCCAGAGATAGACTGTGAATTTCCCCAAGTGTACTTTAATAATGGTTTATGGATTTTTTCCCAGGAATTTGTCCAAATGTTTTTTTAAACCCAACCACACTAACAGCTTTAATCACATTCTCTGGCAATGAATTCCAGAGTTTAATTATGTGTTGAATAAAAAATATTTTTTACCATTTGCTTTAAATGTATTACTTAGTAACTTTGTGTGATCCCTAGTTTTTCTACATTTTGAAAGAGTAAACAACAAATCTGCATTTACTAGTTCCATTCCACTCATTTTATAGAACTCTATCATGTCTCCCCTAAGACATCTTATCTCCAAGCCGGAGACCTAACCTCTTTAACCTTTCTTTATCATTTTGGTCACCCTTTTCTCTACCTTTTCTAATTCTGCTACATCTTTTCAGAAATATGATGACCAGAATTGCTCACAATATTCAAGATATGGACTCACCATGAAGCGATATAGAGGCATTGACATCCTCTGTTTCAATCTTCATTTCTTCCCTAATTCCCACCATTCTATTTGCTTTCTTGGTCACCGCAACACACTAAGCAGCAGATTTCAACATATTATCCACAACACTGCATAGATCCTTTTCCTGGGTGGTGACAACCAATGTGGAATCTGACATGAAGCTATAATTTGAGTTGCTCTTCCCTATATGCATCTCTTGGCACTTGTCCATATTAAGTGTCACCTGCAATTTGGAAGCCCTGTCTCGAAGGTCCTCCTGCAATTTCTCACAAGCCTCTTGTGATTTAACAAGTTTGAACATCAGCTAATCTGATTACATCACTTATTGTTCTTTTCTCTAGGTCATTTATAAATATATTAAAAAGCAGCAGTCCCAGTACAGATCCCTGGGGCATTCCTCTATTCATTTTTCTCCACTGACAAAATTGACTATTTAGCCCTACTCTCTGTTTTCTATCTTTTTTTTTTTATTTCTTTATTTATTCATTTTCCAAATATATAAACAAAAATCACATTTGCTTATATAGAAATACTGTGGGTTCTACGAATGCCGGTATATAAAAAGCGTCAAATAAATAAATAAATAAAATATTCCTTATTCCCCAACAAATTATTTTTATAGAAACATATTAATCAAATTATATGATAAAATTTACTTAGCTGGGGTAGCTTAACAAAACCTATATCACTTATTTTTCAATTATTAAGTCCCACTCCTAGCAGAATAATTCGTGAGGAGGAGATTTGAAATCTTTTAAGGAAGTTCAAAGAAAAACCATAATTATCTGAACACATAATGCACGTTACAACAGCTTTCCATTTCTACTCCTTACTGGATTAGAGTATTTATTTTCCTGGCGTCTATAAACTCTTTTAATTGGTCAGAAATGAAAAACACAAAACAGTCAACTCCCTTACGGGCCGATACAGTAAAGTCCGCGGGAGAGCGGGCGAATGCTCCGGAGCGCACTGTACTGTATCGGTCCGTTAGATAGGAAACATTTACAAGGAAACAATATTTTAACAGTATAGCCCAATCCCACTGCCTCTTGTCTAAGTTTTAAAAAACCCCGACGCCTGGCCTGCGTGGCTGGGGCCAAATCAGGAAATATTTTCACTGCGGCTTCATAAAAATTAATCGGATATTTCCTGAAATATGTTTTCATCACCATGCCGATATCCTTAGTGGTAATAAACAAAACCAAAAGTGTTCCTCTATTGATTACTTCTATAGTTGAATCCTCCAAAAAGCTGTCAAATTTCCTTGAAAAGGAACATTGCTGGCATTTCCCAATCTTCTTGATGGAGGGAGAAAGAAGCAGGAATTGATAGATGGAAAATCCCTTCGCTTATTTCCAGTTTTTCCAAAAGGAATTTCTTTAGAGTAGTATAGGGAATTTCCCCAGCTACTCTAGGGAAGATTATCAAGCGCAGATTTAAATGTCTTGATTTATTTTCAAGAAATTCCATACATCTGGATAAAACTTCACGATCTTTAATTGCAGCTATCTTATACTGCTGAAGCTCTTCCCCTTTCTCTTCCAATCTGATAACTTTCCCCTTTAAGGAATCAACTTGGTTTTGCAAATTCACAGAATTTTGCATGCATTGTGAACTGGAGTGATCCATTCTGGCATTCAAAGAGTTTATAGCAGCAGCCATCCCAGCCATGAAATCCCATAGAGAGTCAAGCGTCACCTGTATGGGATGCGTTGGAATAGCAATCAACTCTCTACTACTAGCACTTTCTGCGATCATACCTCTTTCCAGCTGTTCAATGGTACCTGGTGACCCCGCAGTCCATTGTCCTTCCACCGGACTCGATGTAGAGGGTCCCGGTTCTGTGCTAGCAGGAGTCCATGAGGGGTTCTCCAGATTAGGGCAGGCCTGGAACACTGCCGGTTCCACATTCCGCGTTTCCTCAACTGCACTCTGAACAGGCGGTTGCCTCTGCTCGGGGCTTAGAGACACCTCCCCTGCAGGCGTAGTTGGCTCTCCCACGCCGTCACGCACACCAGTTTCCTCGGTTCTCTGCATCTGAGCTGCTGGATACATAAAGCCGGTTATCTCTGGCTGAGAACTTGTTGAAGGGGTCGTCACGGACGGGTAAGTCCGAACTTTCCCCTTCCTCTTAGCTGGCATAATTTCGAAGGAAAAAACAAAATCTTCAAGAGACCTCCGACTTAAGGATCACTCCGTGCGGCCATCTTGGCTCCTCCTCCGTTTTCTATCTTTTAACCAATTCTCAATCCATATTAGAACACTGCCTCCTATCTCATGACTTTATAATCTCCTTATGGGTCTCTGATGAGGTACTTTGTCAAATTCTTTCTGAAAATTCAGATACTCTATATTTACTGGCTCACCTTTATCCATGCCTTAAAAAATCCTCTGAATCATCCGCTTCAAATATTTCTACCTTACATCGTCCTCAGTAAAGACTAAAAGCTTAGAATTCATTTAATCCCTCTGCTATGGCCTCGTCCTCCCTTTGTGCCCCTTTAACCCCTCAATCATGTAATGGCTCAACTGACTCCCTCGAAGGCTTTGAATGTATCTGAAAAAGTTTATATTATGAGTTTTTGGTTCCATAGGAAGTTCCTTTTCAAATTCTGCCTTTGCCTTCCTTATCAATGCTTTGCATCTAACTTGTCAATGCTTATGCTGTTGCCCATTCTTTTTCATTTGAATCCATTTTCCATGTTTTGAAAGATGTGCTTTTGGATAGAATGGCCTTTCACCTCACCTTTCAACCATGGCAGCAGCTGTTTGGCTTTTCTTCTATTTTTTTTTAATGCGTGCAACACATTTGAAGGTATTTTTAAACAATATCCAAGCCTGATGTAAACACAACCTTTGCAGTTTCTCCTTTTAGTTTTTTCCTAACCATTTTTCTTATTTTATTATAATCCCCCTTTTGAAAGTTAAATGCTATCACAGTAGATTTCCTTAGTGTCCTCCCTCCAATTATCAAATCAAATATTCATGTTATGATCACTAATGCCAAGTGGCCCCAACACCATTACCTCTCGCACCAAATCATGCGACTAAGGATTAGGTTTAAAATAGCTCCCACAATTGTCAGTTCTTATACCAGCTGCTCCAGGTAGCAGTCATTTATTTCATCTAGAAACTTTACCTCCTTAGCATGTCCTGATATGACAACATTTACCCAGTCAAAACCAGCGTGACTGAAGTCACCATAACTATGCTGCAAATATTAGCTTTCTAATTTCTGTTAGCAATTCACAATCTTCTGTTCATTCTGGCCAGGTGTACGGTAATACATCCCCACTGCTATTCTATTCTGTTTCTCACAAGGAATTTTGAGCTCTAAAGATTCTATGGTACATTTTGTTTTCTACAGAACTTTTATCCTTCTTGATTCTATGCCCTCTAACATATTGTGCTACCACTACACCAATTTCATCCATCCTATCATTGCGATATAATTTGGTTATCCTCCTTCTGAGATTCCAATTATCTACCTCTTCATTCAGTGCTATACGTTCTAACTCTCCCAACTTATTTTTTACACTTAAAACATTAAATGTTTTTGTTTATATTAATAACCTGCTTATCAAAAAAGACAGGGGTAATTTGGAATCATTATACTCTGTCTGCATGGTGCCACACTGGTTAAGATGAAACCCATCTCATTAGAACAGACTCCCTCTTCCCAAGAATTTTCCCTATTCCTAACAAATTTGAAACCCTCTTCCGAGCACCACTGTCTCATCCACACGCTGAAACACTGAAGCTCAGCCTGCATCTGGGGTCCTGCGTGTAGAATGGGAAGCATTTCTAAGAATGCAACTATGGAGGTTTTGGATTTCAGTTTCCTACCTAGGAGCCTAAATTTAGCTTCCAGAACCTCCTTCTTATGTCATTGGCTCCCACATGTACTCGATGGTCAGCTCCTCCCCAGCACTCTAAAATCTTATTGAGATGGTACATGAGATCTGCTACCTTCGGACCAGGCAGGCAACTTACCAAGCGATCCTCATGCCTGCTAGCCATCCAGCTATCTGCATTTCTAATGAACGAATCACCCACTATAACAATGATCCTAACCCTTTTCTCCAGGACACATGGCCCTGGCAACCACATCTTCAGTGCAAGAGGATAAGGCATCACCTGAAAGGCAGGTCCTAGCTACAGGATCACTTTCTGCTACACCAAGGCGATGGTCTCCTACCAGGTGCCCTTGTTCTCCAAAACAGAACAAGAGCTGCTGACTGGAGTTGGGATCGCTCTGTGTTGTCCCTGAAGGTATCTTCTATATCTGCCTCAGCTCCCCCAGGTCTGCCACTCTGGCCTCCAGGGACTGGACTCATTCTCTGACACAGCTTCTTCCAAGATTCAAAATGGGTCTTCTTCGTGGGCACTGTCAAGAGTGCTGCAGACAATGGAGTTCAAGCTTCAACTGCACCAAGATTTTATTCAAAGTACCCTGTACCAGATTTCGCCCTCATAGCACTGGACTATGCCATGTGCTTGAGGAGGTGCTTTGTGGTGCCTGCAGTGTGGCAGTGCCACTTTGGTAGCACCACAACTGCACTGTAGCAGAGAAAGTGCTGCCTTGGCGGCACTGCAGCAGAAAAGATGCCGCCTCTGTGGTGCTGCAGAAGAGAAAGTGCCACTTCAGCGGCACCGCAGAAGAGAAATTGCCAATGAGTGTGTAATGTGTCTCAATGGTACCATAGACCTGGACAGCATGGAGGGTGCCCAGGTGCCAGATTTGCCTGGACAACGCCATGCCGGGGGCCATAATCATTGAAAGCTTTCTTTGACTGTGCCAGTTCAATGGCATTCAGGTACTCCAAGGAGCCAGGCTGGAACATTGGACTGATGGTATATATCAATGCTTTTGAACAGCATCTGCAAGTTGGAAGTGCTTCGATGACACTGACACAGTGGAAGCATTTTCACAGCCAATGCTTTGATGCTTCCACGTCTGCAATGACGCTAGATGTCAGACTGGGTTGGATGCTTCAACTACTCTGAAGCAAAGACCAGCGCTGTTTCTTTTAGCCTTGAAGTCCCCTTCAGGGGATGAGCCTTGGGAACACAAAATGGATCCCTCAGGTTCCAGTGCTCCATCTTCAGCATCTTGCTTGACCTAAAGATTAGCAGATTCTGAGAAGACCAGAAATGGGGAGTATAAACCTAGGCCCTTAAGTTGCTGGGTACAGGCTTCTCACACAGTTTTTTTATTGATAGTTTCAAACTGTTCAAAATTCTTTTTCAAGCACCAAAATGTTATAGAGAGCTGCTGTGGCAGCATATTTGCATACTGTAAACAGTGTTTTCCATAGATAGCAGGATGATGACATCATCAGTAGCACCAGACAGACTTGTCTCTCCAAGTTGCAGAGTTTTTAGCTCTACTGAGCTTGTGGGGGGAGTTCCTGAGCAAGCATTGCCTTGTGAGCTTCCTCACAGAGCAATGCCTGCATAAGAGCTAAACTGAGCTATGTAGTCGACTCTCCAGGGAACTGGGCAAGCATTTCATGGCTAATTCAGCCTGCTATCTAAAGAAAACTCCATTTATGGTAAGCAAGCATGCTTTTTCCATCGATAAGCAAACTGAATTAGCCATTACTTGTGGGAAGTATGAAGCTGAGGCTTGCAGCAGAGTAATTACTGAAGAAACAACCCAGACTCCATCATGGAGAGTGGACTACAGCGAGAACAGATTTTGCAAAACTGCTTGTCCAAGAAACAGTCAGTCCTGGAAATGGTATCAAGATAGTAATGGGATGTGACTGTGTGGACTGATGATCACTTCACAGCTTTGCGAATATCTTCGATGGGTACTTCTCGGCGATGAACAACTAAGGAAGCCATGGCTCAGACCCGAGGAGCCTTGACTGAGTTTCTAGAAGTCCTGCTAAATTTTAGCAGTGATGGATACACTTGGCTTTCCAATCAGATAAAGTTAGTTTGGTAACCACTATTCCATGGTGACTAGGATCGTATGAGAAAAAAAACTGATAGAGGTGTTTAAAATCATAAGAGGTCTAGAATGGGTAAATGTGAATTGGTTATTTACTCTTTCGGATTATAGAAGGACTAGAGGGCACTCCATGAAGTTAGCATGTGGCACATTTAAAACTAATCGGAGAAAGTTCTTTTTCACTCAACGCACAAACTCTGGAATTTGTTGCCAGGGGATGTGGTTAGTGCAATTAGTGTACCTGGGTTTAAAAAAGGATTGGATAAGTTCTTGGAGGAGAAGTCCATTACCTGCTATTAATTAAGTTGACTTAGAAAATAGCCACTGCTATTACTAGCAACAGTAACATGGGATAGACTTAGTTTTTTGGGAACTTGCCAGGTTCTTATGGCCTGGATTGCCATTGTTGGAGACAAGATGCTGGGCTTGATGGACCCTTGATCTGACCCAGTATGACAAGTTCTTACGTCTCGGCGATGAGCAACTAAGGAAGCCATGGCTCAGACCTGATGAGCCTTAACTGAGTTTCTAGAAGTCCTGCTAAATTTTAGAAGTGATGGATACACTTGGCTTTCCAATCAAATAAAGTTAGTTTGGTAACCACTAATCTAAAGTGACTAGGATCGTATGAGAAAAAACTGATTAACTTGATGTCAACGTTTGTAGTGTGCGAAGACCCTGTTGCAGTCCAGAGTATGGAGGGCTTTTTCTCCCTTATGCGCATGCGGCTTTGGGAAGAAGGTAGGTAGTATAACATATTGATTAATATGGAAAGCTGAGACTTTTCAGTAGAAACTTTGGGCGAATACAAAGATCCACTCTGCTGTGATAGAACTGCAGGTATGGAGGGTAGTGGACGAGAGCCTTAAGTTTGCTAACTCTTTTCACCAAGGAGACTGCAATAAGGAAAAATATTTTCCAAGTTAGGAACTTTAAAGGAGCTCACTCCAATGGTTCAAAAGGAGGTTTCATTAACTGAAAGGACCTCAGTGAGGTACCAGAGTCCTTTCATAAAATGAGACAAGCGGATGCATAGAAATTGTTTTGTTGTCCAACAAAGTGTGGTAAGCTGTGATGGTGCTTAGATGTACTCTCACTGAGGCAGTAGCAAGATCTGAACTAGAAAAGTGAAGCAAGTAACTCAAAAGTTGCAGAGGCTCAATGAGAAGGAATCAGAATCATGCTGTTGGCACCAGCTGGAAAATCTTTTCCATTTGAAGGCATAGTTTTTCCTGGTTGAAGGCTTTCTAGAGGAAATGAATGTGTCTGTATGATTGGCAATCACTGAGAGAGTTCAGTATCCATACCCTGAGGTTGAGGGCTGAGAGATTGGGATTAAAGAGTATCCTGTCGTTTTCAGCTAGAAGAGCAGGGTCTGAACCCAGATGTATGGGAGGAAGGCTGGAAAGCTTGATGAGATACACGTACCAAATTATTCTGGGCCTTGCAGGTGCTATGAGGATCAGGCGGACTTGATCTCAAAGAACTTTCCGTATTGTCTTTGCAATGAGTGGTATTGGTGGAAAAGTGTATGAGGCTCTGGCTCTAATAGAAAAGGAAAGTAACTTGTGCTAGCCTGAGATCACTTGGTAAAATGGAGCAAAATTGATTTAGTTTTGTGTTTTGCTGTGATGCAAACAGGTCCATTGCTGGTAGACCCCAGAAGTTGAACAGTTTGTCACTGACTGCTGAAGAGATGACTTATGAATTCGAAACACTGCTGAGTCTATCTACTAGAAAGTTTGTTTGTTTGAACAATATGATCTTTGTAAAGTGTCACCAATCCCAGCAGCATGCACTGTGGCCAGAACTCTGTACCTCTCTGTTCCACCCCGGTATGGTGTCTTGTGCTCCCCTGCAGCCTTCCAGCATGGCTCCTGGCATCCAGGATTTGCCCTGCATCCTGCAACTAACTCGGGACACATCCAGGAAGTATTGAGCTTTATAGGGCCTGAAGACAGAAAGTCCTGTGGCACAGCTGATGACTTAAGTACTGTTTTAGTATTTAAGGAAGTCCAGTTCACATCACAGTTGCCTGAGCAACAGGTCCTGTTACTCTAAACAGAAGTATTTGCCTCTTTCCATTCCTGTTTTTGCTTTGATCTGGACTGTTCTGATCTCACTCACCTTGCCACCTGCCCTGACCTTGGCTTGGTACTTCTCACTGCAAACAGATTCCACCTACCCCAACCCTTGCCTGCCTGACTTCACCGCTTTCTTGGTTCTATGCACCAACTTTTATCAGCTGTCATTTGCTGGAGCCAAATCTGCTTGCAGATCAGGCAGCATCAATCCGACAGTGGTCCAAAGGGTTCACATCTCAGCCCATGATAGGCCCAAAAGGGCCGGAAGAATAGCTGAAGTGCTACACCATTACACTTTATTTTGCAGAGGAGACATGTCAATGTGGTGAGAGCATGCCATAATCACTCTTATCTCCAGAAGACTGATCTGGAAGAAAGATTCCAGAAGAGACCAGAGACCCTCATACAGAAGAGCCCTACATGAGCTCTCCAACATGTCTGAGGCGTCTGTTGTGAAGATGAGCTGAAATGGCCACTCATGGAGTGGAGCACCATCCTGGAGTACATGTGGATGCAACCGCCATTGCAACTCCCTAGTGGTTGAGTAAGCTGATCCTACCAAAATAGCAGACCCCACTGGAGATAACTTATGCAAAGGCAGGTCAGGGGAAGTAACTGGATAGCCGCCATCATATGACTGAACAATATGAGAAGCCTTCTGGCAGTGAACCTTGGATTGGCAAGATGCGTTTCAATGAGGGAGATCATGGTCAAGCTCAGACTGCTGGGCAGGAATGCGTTCAGGAGCAAGGAGTCTATGCTGGCCCCTATGAACTGAGGTTCTGTGTGGGGTCGAGGTTGGACTTCTCGAAGATGATGAGAAACCTTACGCTGTGAAGATGTATGGCCATGTCCAGAGAATGGAGAACCACTTCTTAAGAATTTTCTATGATCAATCAGCTATCTAAGTATGAGAAAACCTGAATGCATTGGCAACGGAGATGCGCTGCTACTACTACAAGGCACTTGTTATTTATTTTTGAAAATTTATAACCAGAACATTATATTATGGTAAAGACTCTGTAGACAGAGGAGAAGCCAAATAGAAGACTTTGTTCTGATAGTGGGAAGAATCCACTAGGACTCGTAGGAAACGCCAATGGGCCTGGTGGATTGGAATGTTAGTAAAGGTATCCTTGAGATCCAGGGGATACATATATTTGCTGTATTGAATGAATAGGAGAATTGTGCTTAGAAAGTTCATTCTGAATTTCTCCCAGGGGATATTCTTGTTGAGGAGCCACAGATCCAGGATCAGTCATAATCTCCCCCCAACTTCTAGGAGATAAGAAATATCTGTTGATGTTGCAATGCAGGGAGGATCTCCACTGCCTGATGTTATAGAAGAGATTGTACCTCCAGATAAATCTGAGGAAGATGAGAGGGATCCAGTCTGAGTAGCAAACAGTATGGAAGGGATAGTGGTTGGGAGAAATACAACCGGTACTCATGCTGCAAAATGCAGAGGACCCGAGAGACCTTGGTTATCTGACTTGTCCAGGAAGTGCTGAATTCGTCCCATTACTGGAAGGAAAGAATTAGGATTGGACGATGGTATTGAAAACTAGGCCCTGAATTAGGTCGGGCTGATAGGGTTATTGATAGATTGTGTTCCCTTTGTCTAGATCTGGCCAGAAGTTATTGACACTGTGCTGGAAGAGAGTAAAGCCAGTACTGCTGGAAAGATCAATACTGCAGTCTATGAAAGCATAGACATTTGTATGTGTGTCGCAATGGAGCAGGTTGTTCTGGCACCAGGCAGAGAGAGATTGTACTGCCACATTTTGATCTTTTATCTGCAAAACCATTTCTCTGAGTTTCTCTCCAAATAGATTGTCCCAGCAAGTTTTTCATGGACGTCCTTTTGAATGTATTGGCTCATAGCCATGCCATGTAGCACGATCCAATAGAGGCTGCAAAAAAATACATGCAAAGTAGCATCAAAGGACTCAGACAGAACGGAATAAATGTTGAACAGATTCCTCTGCATCCCAAAATGGATGAGGGAGGGCAATCTGTTCAGAAGTAGGTAGATAAGGTTTCAGTTTTTGGAGACAATCATGAATGTATTGTACTATGTAGAAATGATGAATGGTATTATATGCACAGAGCACTGCGCTCTGACATGTTCTTTTGCTGCAATTGTCTAGGAGTTTATGATCTTTCCCAGGTGAGAAATTGGAATAAATGTTGCTTCATAGCTGACTCCTCGACAACTGCCATTCCAGAGAATGTTGAATTCAGAATTTTAGATCCAGCTTTCTAGATGTGGGAGGCAAGATATAGGTGTTTCCCATAGCTTTAATGCCTTAAACATGAAATAAACTGGTAAAGCAGCAGTTTCTGTCGATGTATCCAGATCAATGAATTTGGTCTGTGCAGCAGCAACTTTTAAATAAATTTGGAATAAGTGAGGTCTTCCAGGGGAGAAGAATGCTCTGGCGGAGTGTCCAACGGTATTCCAGTGGACTCTTCATCCATTCATAGGGGTAGTGGCTGGCTCAGCCAGAACTCCATTAATGAAGAAGGAAATTGCTCTTCTTGTGGTTCTAGAGGAGCAGCCTGGTCTATTATCTCGAAATGAATGGACTCTGCTGCAATCAAAGTGTATTGATGAAGATCCTCTGATCATGAACACACATCCAAAGGTAAGTTTGGGACTTCAGTCTGAGGAACTGCAGAAGCAAAAGTGGAAAAGATGTTGGCATGTTCCATCTGTCTCTTTTGCAAGGGAGGCTAAGAAATTTCTCACTAACCCTGCAACCTAGTCAAAAAACTCCTTTGTCCTTTGACCTGGGATTAGTGAAGGAACATCTTATGAAACTAGAATCAGTTCCTACAAAGTAACAGATGGTGGATTTGAGGATAGCAATAATATTTTAACAGATAGGATCCAGTGTTTGTAACTGAAGACCTTTGGCTACCAACCTTGGGGCTATTAGCCATCTAACCAATGGAAGAGTTAAGGGTACACTTACTCTTCCTCCTTCAGATCCTGGATGGCTAGTAATTTTTATGTACGCAAACATCTCAGATCCCAGGACAGTGATGCAGAATCACTGGGTTATGAAGAGGATCGCGAGTTCCTTTTAGGATGCAAGCTTCAAGAAGGTCCAGTGACATTGTGGAGCACAATATGAGTTAAATAAATCATAGCCTGCATCAAATACAATGGGACAATATGCGGAGAAGACATGGCCATTTCAGAAGAATCAAGATGCATCAAGTGGATTGGCATGACTTACATCAGCATATCATGTGTCGTCAAAGGGTACACTGATATATCTTGCATCAGGGTACTGTGCATCTGGTGTGATGCATTGTGCATTGGAGCATCAATGCATCGGGCATCAGTTGTGCTGATGCACCATGCTTCAGATCATGAATAGTTTTGAATGCATCGAAGGCTGAGCTGAGGCTCCATGTTTCCAGTGCATCAAAGCATTGCACTTCGATACAGCATAGGCATGCATGGATGCATCAGGCTTCCAGCACTTCGAAAAACCCTGCTGGGATGAGGCCGAAGAGGGATGACCCAAATGCGGCCAGCATCAACACACCTCATGAAGGGCGTGATGCCTCTTATATGTCAATGGTGTCCAAGCAGCTGAACTTGATCCTGCAGTCACAGACCTCCTGGAAGGGGGAGTTTTGGAACAGCTCCAACTCAAAAGGTTTCCCCCAAGGAGGCAGACAATGCTGCACTGTGAGAGGAAGATCTACTGCCACTCCTTAAGAGATTTATACACTTCTTCCATGAGCATGCCCTTGGTGGGCTGTCAGCGCAGGGACATCCAAACATAGGCTTCACATGTTTTCTGGTCCCAGACGGCAGTAGCATAACTCATGGCCATCAGTGAGGGACGACTTTTCCACATGAGCTGTTTTTGAACCCAATCACCAATGTAGACTTTCTTGTGGCCCAATATCCTGTGAGAACATAAAGTTTCCTCTCTTTTTTTTTTTTTTGGGGGGGGGGAGTAACACGGCAGTGAGACAAGGCAGAATAAGTTTCTTAAAGTAAAAATACAATTTAAAGTTAAAAAAAAAAACAACCCCACAAACAGGAGAGCTCTTACACATTCATGTTTCAGCTCAGACAAAAAAATGACTGAGGCTCATGAAGCAATGCACTCTTCCACACATGCTCAGTAGAGCTAAAATCTCTACAAGTTAGAGAGAAGTCCAATACTGCTGGATGACATCACATGTAATGGCTAATTCAGCCTGCTTATCGATGGAAAAATGCTATTATTTTTTAAAATAGCACTAAAGTGCTGTTGGGCAGCTGCTGAAGCAGCAAGGTTATTCTTAAAAAAAGTAAAAAGTTATCAAGTTATCATAGAAAATATGAGAAAGGTACATGTTCATGCATATGCTCGGATGAAGAAAATACGAGGGGGCTCACAAGGCAATGCACAGGAACTTCTACACATGCTCAGTAGAGCAAAACCTCTACGAGATGAGAGAGGGGTCCATTAGGTGCCACCAGAATACACCATCTACATGTCATGGCTAATTCAGCCCTGCTTGTCGATGGAGAACTAATTTTTCTGAACTTTGGCCCCATGAGAAAAAATGGGACCGAATGTCAAGAAAAAAATTTGACTCTCCAGAAAATAAGTATTAAACACAAAACTGTTAGAATCAGTTATTTATTTATTTAGATTTTTATATTCCGCTTTTTGCACTTTTTTTTTTCAGCACTTCAAAGCAGATTACATTCAGGTATTTCTACTTCACCACCACAGAATCAATAAATATGGGATTTTAAAAAAAGATGCCCAGTCTGTCAATGATCTTACAGTGAATGTATACCCCCTTAAGACTTGTTCTAATTCTAAGATCAGTGCAGCAAAGTCTACAGATATTACTTGTGGTACCATTTTCCCAATATGTTCTAATGTTGAATAGCATGTCTGATGTCAAAATTGGTGAGCAGAAAGAATACAGCTTTAGTTCTATAAAAGTTTTAGGCAACAGAGAGCTTTCTTCTATTGTTCTGAGAGAGGTCCCCACCCAAGATTGCAAAAAGCTAACTACAAAACTTAAGCAAACTGAACCTGGAAGTCTGAAGAGACAGTCTAAAGAATGGGTTTGGGGGTTCTTTTGGTTGGGGAAGGGGGGCAGCCATAATACACTACAATTCATTAATCTGATTTTTAAAAAAGTCTCCTCTAATGTAATCTAAGGCAACACATCAGACCACAAAGCTCTGGGGTGGTTGACAAGGAGCACATAACTACACACCAGTGCCTTGTAACAGTTTCTGAGCCAATCCCACAGAATAAAAAAAAAATCAGCACATATTCAGATCCTCTGAGTGCTGTACAACTCGCACATACTTCTTACAAACTCCACCAAAACTTCATAATATACTAAACTAATAAAGTGTATAAATGAGAAACAAACCTGGCTAAACGTGGGCTTATTGTGCAATCGAGAGCATCGGTCTCCATGACGGCAAGCTCCAATTTTAAAATAAAATGAACAGTTGACTCTGTGAAAGAAAACATAACGGGTCAGATACACATTAAACAACAAAATCAACTAAATGTGCACAAATAGGAATAAGTAAACACAATTAAAGTGTTCTGCAAGTCAAGTTACTGGAAAGCAACTTTGCTTACCTTGAATGGTGTGTTTTTCGAGATAATAGGATAAATTAGCCATGACACATAGGTGACGCCATACAGGAGCATTGAACGGACATCTCTCTCACCTAGTAGAGATTTTGCTCTACTGAGCATGTGGGTGTTGCTTCATGTACCCCCTTAGTCAATCCTAGAACCTACCTAGTTCATCGACTCTCCAAGGAGGCAGGAGGGTATAGAGCATGGCTAATTCATCCTGCTATCTGTAGAAAACACTGTTTATGGTAAGCAAACTTGCTTTTTCCAATCGATAAACAGGGCTGAATTAGCCATGACATGTGAGAAGTCCCAAGCTGAAGGTTGCAGCGGAGTATTTACTAAGTAAGCAACCTGGATCCCACCATGGAAAGTAGACTGGGTTAACAAGCTACACAAAACAACTTGTCCAAATTTACTATCACTCTGTGAGAGATTGTCCAAACAGTTTGGGATGCAAAAGGGTGATCTGACAACCATGTTGCAGCTTTGCAGATATCTTCAAATGATACTGCTCCTAAATGAGCTACTGAAGCAGCTATGGCTCTGACTTGATGTAATTTGTGATCTATAAGCCTGCTAAGAGTATAGCAGTGTGCAATGCAGTCTGTTAACCAGCTGGACAATTTACATTTGGCCAATGCTATACCTAGATTTTTAGGATAGTAGTAGATAAAGAGCTGAGAAGTCTGATGATGAGTGAGTAGTTCTCTTGTAATAAGTCTGTGTCCTTTTACAGTCTAAGGTATAAATGGCTTTTTCACCTTCATGAGCATGGGAAAAATGTAGGTAACATGACAGATTGATCAATATGAAAATCTGATACTACTACTGGTAGAAACTTAGGGTGAGCACAGAGTTAATACCCTATTGTGGAAGAATTAATATAAAGAGGATAATGTTAGGAACTTGGGCTAAGCAGACTCCATTGGTTCAAATATCAGCTTCATTGGTTGTGCTAAAACCACATTTAGAGCCCATGGTTCAGGTGGTTTTACAATTGGTGGTTTAATATCCTTGTGATAAGCAGCATGGGATCTAGCTACCCCTTGGAATCCTGCCAGGTATTTATGACCTAGATTGGCCACTGTTGGAAACAGGATACTAGGTTTGATGGACCTTTTGTCTGACCCAGTATGGCAAGTCTTGTGTTTTTATGCTCTTATCTAAGGTATTGTATTGACACCTGTTAATCTGGTTTTCTTCTTAAATAAACAACTAGGAGAACCTCTTCTATTTAAAACTGTAGGCTCTTCTAGCTAATGGTTTTCTAGCAAACAGTAGTCTCCATTTAGGTAGGGAGAATTTGGTGATTAATGAGCATTCAACATCTAAGCTGTCAAGCTGAGGAAGGAGAGGTTCAGATGAAACAGATGTCCCTCTTGAGTCAATAATGATGAATCTCATCTGAGAAGAATCAGAGGACTGCTGAACAGTTGTATCAGATACGCGAACCAAACTTGTCTGGGCCAGACTGGAGCTATGGAGGATCAGTCGAGCCCAGTCTTTGATAACATTTTGCACCATTCTGGGTATCGGTGGAATTGAAAGAAAAGTGTATTCGAGATCTGCATTCTAATCAAGCAAAAAAGCATCCCGAGAGGAGCTGAGTTTGCTGGGAAGAATGAAACAAAACTTACCCAGTTTTCTGTTTTGCTCCAACACAAATAGGTAAATGGATGGAAGTCCACATTTGCTGAACAGTTTGTCGGCTGTCAACTGCTGTAGAAACCATTTGTGTGGTCAAAATACTATGCTGAGGCAATAAGCCAATGTGTTTTAAACCCCTGGGAGATAGGTCACTTGCAAGATGGCATGTCTGCAGGCATCATGCCATCTTTATTGTTTCCTGGCAAAGTCCCACAATCCTGAGCCTCCTTGTTCTTTGGATTGAATGAGAATGATCTTCCGCTGAAGAAAGCAAGAGAAGGTTGTCAGAGCTGTACCTGATTGCTCTCAATACCAGGAGGTTGATTTGGAATTGGTTTTTTTTTTGTTTTGTTTTTATAAATGTCTAAGTCTCTGAGTTCAGAAGGGGCCTTGGAGGGCTCCCCAATCCCTTGTGGAGGCATCCACTGCCAACGCAACTTAGTGAGAAAGATAGCTGAAAGGGTGCTCCTTCCTGTAGAATGAAGGGGTCTAGCCACTAGTATAATTCCTGTTTGACAACCAAAGTGCAGATGTTGAAAGAAATGAAAGGGTGAATGAGTGGGTCCCACTGGGAATGAAGGCCCAATGCAGGAATCACACATGAAGGTAGGTGTGTGGAAACACATATATTGCAGAGAACAACCATTGTGTGTCTGGCCAGTGGCTGATCTGTGTTCAATAGGTTGTACATTAGGGATCTGAGAGCGTTCACTCTGTTGGAAGTTAAGCTCTCTCTTGGAGAGACTCCAATGACATTTTCTAGCAGGGAATTAAAGAAGATTTCTTGAAATTCACTAAGAATCCTAACGTTTGAAGCAGTTGTATTGATGTTTTTAAGGAGGTTAAACACAGCTTATTAAGAATTTGCATTCACATGTCAGTCCAGATATGGGTGCGCTGCTACTACCACCTGGCACTTGGTGAAATACTCTTAGTACTGCTGACAGCCACTTTGTACTGATAGTGGGAGGAATCCACTATGAAGCACAGGCAATGCCAGTGAGTGGGATAGATGGAATATAAGCATAAGCATCCTTCAGATCTAGAACGCACATATATTCTCCTTTCTGGATGAAGGGAAGAATTGTGTGGAGAGCATTCATTTTGAATCTCTCTCAGATTATATGCTCATTCAGGCTTCTTAAATCCAAGATGGGTCTCAATCCCCCAGATATTCTGGGAATAAGGAAGTAATGGGAAAAGAACCCCTAGCCATAGCAATGCAGCAGAACAGGCTCTCCTGCCCGTTATTTGAGGAGTTGTGTCGAGTGAAAAGGATCCAGAATTAAGGGTGAGCAATGAGGTAGCAGTGGAAGTCGAGAGAATCATAAGTGATATCCAGACTCCACAATCTTGAGAATCCAAACATCCGTGGCGATCTTAAGCCATTCATCCAAGAAGTGCTGGATACTCCCCTACTGGAGACGATGGTTGCTGGGTTTGAAGTGCCATCAAAAACTTGAACCAGGCTTGGGCTGGACTTACTTAACTGGTTTAGGCTGATGGCATTTATGCTGTTTAGTGTGTGCCAGAAGCTGCTGTTGTTGCATCTGGCACCTTTGAAATTGAAGAAAGGGCAATCTCTGCCAAAATTTCTTTTAAAAGTGTAGTAAAAGCATTTTATAGAAGGATGTTGTTCTGGTCCCATCAACAGGGACTGGACTGCTACATGCTGCTTCTTTATTTGAGCAACTATTTCTCTGAGCTTTTCACAAAGTTGGGACATCTGTCAACTTGTCGTGGACATTGTCACAGAGACTACTGGCTTTCAACTAAGCCATGTGGCAAGCTCTGATGGACGCCATCCAGGTATGTGCTGTGGTGTAGAATGCCTTGCAAATGAAATGAATAAAATGGCATATACCCTCTTCAACATCTAGGATTGGCCTTTGCCAGGGGGAAAGAAAGGCTTTAGTTCTGAATAAAGTCATGTAAGTATTGCATTATAGAGAACTGGTGGGCAGAAATCTGCGCATTTAACATGGAGCTTTGGAATACTCTCTATCCAAAAATGTCCAATAACTTGGGATCCTTTCCCAGTGGAATATTTAAGTTTATTCTTGTTTTCTTTGCTCTTTTAAGCAACGGATTGATCATGCAATTGAACTATCCTAAATCCAAAGGATTTTTGTCCTCTATGAGGTCTAATTTCCTTGCAACTGGAGAACAGGAAATAGGATTTTCCCATATCCTTGTTTTGTAATTCTTGAGGGATGTCATGGACGGGAATAGCTGCTGCTTAAGCCGGAGTGCGCTTTTCTGCAACAGGTCCAAGATATCTAGCATAGGAAAGGTCTTCCAATGAAGACAAGTGCTCTGAAGGCTCTAGCCCATTGACCCCTCATCATAGTCTGGAGGTAAAAGAACACTAATTCTGGATTCCAGTGATGAAGGAGGCAATTGAGGAGGGGTCCTCAGTAACTCAGAGGCATATACTCCTGGTGTATGTTACGTTTGGTTGCTTGCGGCCAGCTCTGTCTCACAGCAGGGATGCAGCTGTGCTCAACGAACACTGCTCTGCATGGCTCACACCACCACCATGCTCTGTCCTCCCTAGCTTCTCATAGGCACCATGCGCCCAATGTTAGTCCTCTTAAAGGACCGGTGGCGTGAAAGCATCCACGGTGCCCATCGATGACATCACTGATCCTCCGCCTTATAAGGTTCCTGCAGTGGATCATCAGATAGCTCAGCAACAGGTCTCCAGACATGCCTAGTGTCATCAGTGCATGTTGCCTTTGCTCTTGTGTTCCTGCATTCTCGTCTTGTTCCTGCTTTCCTAACTTCCTGCCTTCCTCTGTGTTTCAGTTGCCTCGTCTGTGCCCTGCCATACTCTCTCCCTTGTCCTTGTCTTTGTTTGTGTCTTGTCTCTCCTAGTCTTCCCTTGGCTTGACTTTCCAGACTCAGACTTCTGCTTGGACCTTGATTGCCACCTGGACTTGACCTTTGCCTTGGACCTGACCTTACCTTACCTTGTCTGCTACCTGCCCTGACCTCTGACCTGTCTTCAGTATCCTGGTTTGCCACCTGCCCTGACCTTCACCTGACCTTGGACTCTACGTTTGCCTGACCACCCTTGGGACCCACCTGACAGCTGCCAGAACCCAAAGGTTCAACCTGCAGGGGAGGTGACTGGTATAGGCAAAGCTCCAGCCTGCCCACTGCTGACGTGTTTGCCAGCTATCAGCATGGGCGCAGAGTGTTCAATAACAGACAGAGCTGTGTCATCAACTTCTGAATGCGTGCTTCCGGCAGAAAAACCTTGCCCTGCCTTGGGTCAAACCGAACCCCTAGGTATTCCAACATATGAGCAGGCTGAAGACTGCTCTTGGAAAGGTTCACCACTCAGCCGAGCTCCTGCAACAGGGAGATCACCTTGCGGGTCACTCTGCCACTCTCTTCCAGCAACTTGGCTCGAATCAGCCAGTCGTCCAAATATGGGTGCACAAGGATCCCATCTTTTCTCAATTCTGCTGCCACTACCACCATTACCTTGGAAAAGGTCCTTGGGGTGGTGGCCAGACTAATCAGCAGGGCCCGAAACTGAAGATGGTATCCCAGAACTGCAAACCGCAGAAAGCACTGATGCTCTAGTCAGATGGGAATATGGAGATATGCCTCGGACAGATCCGAAGAAGTCGGAAATTCCCCCCATTGTATGGCCATTACTACCAAGCACAATGTTTCCATGCGAAAATGCATCACCCATAGATGAGGATTGACGCTTTAAGATCCAAAATGAGACTAAATGAGCCCTCTTTCTTGTGCACAATGAAATAAATGGAAGATCAACCCATATTTTCTTGAGATGTGGGCACTAGAACCACAGCCCTCAGACTGAGGAGCCTTGCCAATGTAGTTTCCACTGCCTGCTTCTTCTGTGGTAAGTAGCAGGGAAACACCATGAACCCGAGGAACACTGCGAAACTCCAGCACATCTCTTTCTCATATCTCCTCCAGAATCCACTGATCTCGACCCACCTCTGACAGGAGAGAGAGAGAGGAGCCCCCCTATCTCCTGTTCCCAGGGGTGGGTCGGCAAACCTTCATTGGGAGGGTTGGGAGATTCCAATACCCGATCCCACACCCCTTTTTGGCTATCGGAGATAAAAGGACTGAGACCTACCAAAAGGTTGAGGTCTCTGAAGGGTCGTTCCTCTATAGGGACGAAAATGCCTGGATCCTCTAGTACGACCTCTCATGTCAAAAGAGCATGTAATATGCTTCTTATGCTATGGCAAACGAGGATCCAGAGATTTGCCCACTTACTGGTCAGCTTTTCCAACTCACTCCCAAATAATAGCGAGCCTTTAAAGGGCAATTTGGTAAGATTAGCCTTGGACATCGCATCGCCCGACCAATCTCTCAGCTATAACCGATGCCTGGCCACTATTATGGAAACCACTCCTCTGGCTGAAAAGCTGATCAAATCACAGCCCGCATCTACCAAAAAAGCAGCAGCTGGCTCCATAAATGCCCTGGATCATCGACCTCCTAGGAAAGAAACAAACTAAATCGAGTCACCATGGAACAACAAGAAGCGATCTACAAGGTCATTGCCACTGCAAACGCTTGCTTAAGGATAATCTCAATCCTTCTGTCATGAGCATCCTTCAAGGCCGCTCCTCCTTTCACAGGAATAATGGTCCACTTGGAGACTGCACACGCAAGTACATCTATCTTCGGAAAACATAAATGCTCTCTTACCACTGGATCCAGAGGATACAGGCCTTCCAAAACCCAAACCTCTTTGAAATTAACCTCTTGGGCGCCCCACTCAAGTTCAATTAATTCTTGAATGGCTTCCATCACAGGGAAAAAAGAACAGGCCTTAAGCAAGGAAACCAAAATGGACTTTTTCTTCAGCTCAGTCACAGCATCTGCCCCAGGAACTCCGAGCATTGTCAAGGTCTAGGAAATCAGAGCTGGCAGCTCATCTTTATGAAAGAACCGAAGCATAGTTCTATACAGTTCTAATCCTGGAGGAATTTCACCATCCTCAAGGGAGTCAGAATCAGCGTTATCAACCGTGCCATCCAGACCTCTATCAGGAAGCCCTGCTGCTGCTCTAGCAGTACGCCAGCACTTAACAGTAGGTCCCGGCAAGGTTCCTACCTACGACTCTGCTCCAGGAGTACTAGAGAGGTCTGAAGATTGCATCTGGAGAAAGGACTGCAATCCCTGGAAAAACTCTACCCACAAAAAGGTAGAAGCATTCAATCCAGGAGGTACTTGAGGCGTACTCACTGAGCTACCGTCCCGTGCTGAGGAACCAGTTAGGGGAGTTCCAAAATCAGGCGCCCCATCTGAGCCGCCTGCACCCAGGCCTATATCCGGTGGAAGGCAATTCTCCTTGAGCCTCTAAACAGCACTGACACAAGTTAGCAGGCACTCCTGGCTGAGATGCACGAATATGACAGGCAATGCAAAGCGAAAGGAGCTTAGGTTTCTTAGGCATAGGTGCCATTATGGACGACAATGCGCTTGAGCAGCGGTCGGAGGCATGCATCTAGCTTTCAGGTTTTTTTTGTATGTCCAAAAATACTAGGTGTCCAATCTAGGCATCCAAAACTTAGGCATCCCAAAACTAAGCGTCATGAAACAATTTAAGCGCACAATAAAATTTGTGCACAGGTAAGCATGCGGCCACTTAAGGCACCGCTTAACTTAGATGCACATAATACAAGGCCTGAGACGCACAACCTGGACACACACGCTGAACTGATAATCCTGTAGAAAGCAGCCTAAGAAAGCAAGTGAAATGCCGTTGTGGCCTACCATGTGGTGCGCAGCGAAAAAGCCTCAGAGCATGGCTTAGCCTACAGAAGCAGCTCAACCCGCCAGGCTGCCCAGGTCCCTGTCATGGAGCAGGATGAACGGCGGAACGGCATGCCAAGCATAGAGTCCGAGAAAAAAAGAGGAAGCCCTACACTACAAAAGCCTTCTTTTACTTCTGGGTGTGTATATGTATTTATGTATATATATATACATATATACACACACATATACATATATATATATATATATATATATATATATACCCACATTGGAGTTCATGCACACACTCTGTAGAGCAAAAGCTTTCCTAGCTGAGAGGTCTGTTCATTGCTGCCGGATGTCATGACCTACGTGTCATAGCTAATTCAGCCCTGCTTAACAATGGAAAAGTTACTACATGAAATGCACAGGCTAACAGCAATATCCTCCCAATTCACTGCTACATACTCATTCCATTGGTTCCCCATATATCTCTCTGCTTAGGGGGAGAATACACAAGGGATGGAGAATGCAGGGGGAAGGATACAAAGGGGTGGTGGAGAATGAGCATGTGGGGGGGGGGGGGGGGGGGAAGGTACACAGAGGTGGTGAAAGAATGTGGGGCTGAAAGGTACATCACTCTCCACCCCAACCCCCATAACCTTTCCCACCACATGCTCATCCTCCACCCACCGTGTATCCTTCCCCCCCACGTTCATTCTCCACCCTCATGTGTATCCACCCCCTGCATGCTATGTGTTTCCTCCCACATGCTCCCCATGTGTATCCTTCCTCTCCCCCACATGCTCATTCTCCACAAACCTACTTCATTCTGCATACCGTCTCTCCTTCACCCATGTATGCTCATTCTCCCCACGCCCAACCTTATTCTTCTTCCCCCTGCAAGCTCGTTCTCCACATTCCCATGTATCCTCACCCACACGCTCATTCTCGATTCCCCCCCATGTTTATTTGCCACTCTTGTGTATCCTCCCCCGCATGTTAATTTTTCACACTCATATGTAGCCTTCTCTCCCCCCTCAGGTTCATTTTTCACACATGTATCCTTCTCTCTCCCCCATATACTCCCCATGTGCATCCTCCAACCAACATGCTCATTCTCCAGACCCCACATCTATTCTCCCCCTGCATACTCATTCTTCATACCCAGTTTCTCCTTCCCCCATGCATGCTCATTCACCCCATCCCATTTATTCTCCACAAACCCCCATGTCTCTCCTTCCCCTGCAAGCTCATTCTCCACACACTTCCCTTTATCCTGCCCCAGCACACATACATTCTCCATCTCCCACCCCCATATATTTTTCCTGCATTCTCATTAACTCCCCATCCCTGTGTATCTTTCCCACCTCATTCTCATTCACCACCTCCATGTATCCTCCCCCTCCCCGCATGCTCATTCTCCACACACGTATATCCTTCCCCCATGCTAACTCCATATTCATGTGTATCCTCCCCATCCTACATTTATTCTCCACACTCCTGTGTATCCTCCCTCCCCAACATGCTCATTCTGACTTCACATCTATTCTTCCCCCATGCATGCTCATTCTCCCCACCCCCATTTATTCACCATAAATCCCATCTATCCTTCCCCTGCACACTTGCTCTCCACACCCCAGTACACTCATTCTTCTCCATCCTTCCCTGTATCCAGCCCTCACATATGCCCATTCTCCATCTCCCACCCCATATATTCTTAACTCCCCATTCTGATGTACCTTTCAGCCCCACATTCTTTCACCACCTCCGTGTATCTTCCCCCCCCCCCCACACATGCTCATTCTCCACCACCCCTTTGTATCCTTCCCCCTGCATTCTCCATCCCTTGTGTATTCTCCCCCTGCAGCTCACTCTCCACGCAACTGTCTCCTTCTGCCCCCACTCACATGCTCACTTTCTCCACTCTCTCCATGTGTATCCTCCTCCTCCCACATACTCACTCCCCATGTGTATCCTTCTTCCCCCCCCTCCGCATGCTTACTCTCCACTCTCCCCATGTGTATCCTTCTCCCCCGGCACGCTCACTCTCCACACTCATGGGTATCCTCCTCCCGCACGCTCACTCTCCACATATCCTTCTCTCCCCCCCCCCCCCCCCCCCCACTCACTCTCCATACTCATGGGTATTCTTCTCCCGCCCCCCCCCTTCATGGGTATTCTCCTCCCCCTCCTGCAGGCTGACTCTCCACATATCCTCCCCCCCCCCCCATGGGTATCCTCCTCCCCCTCCTGCATGCTCACTCTCCACACTCATGGGTATCCTTCCTCCCTACATGCTTACACATGTGGATCCTTCCCTCCACCTGCATGTTCCCTATTTGTTCTCTTCCCTCACATGCTCCCCATGCGTATCTCCTCTACATAATCATTCTCCACACCCCGTCTCTCCTTCCTCCCCCTGTATGCTCATTCTTTCCACACCCACCCTTATTCTCCACACACCCGAAAGCCTCTCATTCCCCCTGCATGATCGCAAACATCCCTGAATGCTCGTTCTCTACATACCTCCCTATATCCTGTCCCAGTATACATTCATTCTTTGTCTCCCACTCCCGTATATCCTTTCCCCCCTGCATTTTCATTCTTAAGTCCCCATCCCCGTGTATCCTTTCCCCCCTGCATTTTCATTCTCTACTCATTCTCTCATTCTTCTTCTCCTCCCCCCGTAGATCTTTTCCTACTACGTTCTATCCCCTTCAGTGTTTCTTACTCCCTTCAGGCACTATAACTCCCTCCCCTTCTCTTTTACAGCAGTGTATTTTTTCTGTTCCCTCCTTCCCGCGCTCCCTCTCCTATGCAATAAGTGAATGGGGCTTTCTTGCAGAGCGCGAGCTTTTACAGAGCTTGCTCTCGCCTGCATCCCTCACTTCTCTCTTGTCGTGTACCGATTTACTCAATTTCCCGCTTCAAGAACCCGCGTTTCTCCTACACTCACTTGTCTTTCTCCGTGCCGAAGATGGAGGCCAAATATTCCGCCATCTTCCGCGCCGGCCCCAGAGAGTAGGCCACACACTGCAGGCGTCATCCACATTACACGGGAAACGTCATCAATAGGCGCCGCCGCTAAGGCTGAACTTCGCTGCCCAGAAGGGCTGGGGTAGCTGTTACCATGAGAACCGCGGCCTGTTAGGGCTGAACGCTCAGTGATCTGTGGAGATTGAGTGGCAGAAGGGGAGAAAGAGGAAGGACGCGCATGTCAGAAAGGAAGGAAATGGATTATACAGAGAGAAATAGGGAGTATGAAAAAAGGAAAGGTGAGACTCGGACATACGAAGGAAAAAAAAGATAAATGTTCGATTCTTAAGTAGGATAAAAGCAAAATGAAAGCTATTGGAATTCCGGAAGTTATTTAAAAAAAATACAAAAAAGGAAGATATCGGATATACTGTTAAAATGGCACAAGAAAGCACATTGCAGCTGGCATGGCAAAATCGAGTCCGAGTCCCAATACAGTGAGGTGAATCAAAGGCAGGAGTTGATTTAGGCTGTAACACTAGAAATGTCATTGGAGGAAGTCCAAAAAGAATACATATGTGAAATAAAGGAGGTCCTTATTGAGAGAGAGAAGATCAAGTACTAAACGGTGTAATCAGAGTCCAAGAAAATGTGGCAGAAACATATAAGAACATGTCAGAATGCCGGGCTGATGGACCTGGCCAAATCAGGTCAAATACCTAGCAACATTTCAAACAGTAAATAGATCCCATGCTGCTATTATGTAGTCATAAGTAGTGGCTATTTCTTAAATCTATTTGGTTAATAACAGTTTATTGACTTCTCCAAGATTTTGTCCAAACCATTTTTAAATCCAGCTACACTAACTGCCTTAACCACATTCTCCAGTAATAAATTCCAGAGCTTAATTGAGCATTGAGTGAAAAATAATTTTCTCCACTTTGTTTTGAATGTGCTACTTACTAACTTCATGGAGTACCCACTAGTCTTTGTATTTTTTAAATTAATATTTTTATTTAATTTTTACAACATATATTGATAATATCCATAAGGCAAGCATATTGGAATATCAAGCAAACCTAATACTTAATACCAGTATTATTCAATAGGATATTCCAATAAACTGGTCCCCAACAGACATCTGGGAAACATAAAAAGCAAAATCAAAAAGGTAGCAGAGTCAGAAAAAATGTAATTAAATACAGTGATAGAATAAATGACTTAATACCAGTTATTCCTTGAATTTGATAGTCATAATACATTTCTTATCAAACCCTTTAATCACAAGAAATGTCTCAAGGTGAGTGGGATCTTGAAATATATATAAACTTCTTTTTCTGATATGTGACCAGACACTTGTAGGGGAATTTAAGGAAAAATACTGCCCCCAGGGATACAGCTCTTGATTAAATAGTAAAAATTATTTCCTCTTTGATTAGGTACTTCTAGCAACATCAGGAAATATTTGAATTTTTTTACCACAAAAAAGGAAATCCGTTTTCTTAAAATATTTTTGAAGCACCACATTTTTACCTTGTTCACTACAAAAGGATACCAAGAATGTGGCCCTAGTGGGTATATCATCAATAGAAGCCTCCAAAAAAGAAGTCAAATTAGGACTATCTCCTTGCAAGACATCCAGTTCATCCTCATGTCCCTCCCGCCTCGTCCTAAAACATGGAATATAATACATTTTAGAAATTAACATTTCTTTATCCAAAGAAATAGATAATACTTCACCAATATATTTTTAAACAATTCAGTTGCTGATAACAACCTCGTAATTGAAAAATTAAAAAATCGAAGATTTTTTATTCGCATCTCATTTTCCAAATTTTCAAGCTGTTTTCGTAACATTAAACTGTCTTTTATTTAGGAAGTATTTGATAACTGTACTGAAGCAATTTGAGAGGTTAAAGATGATGAAGTAGATTCTAGATTAGCTAGATGCATTCCATGATTTTCAAGAACAGTCTTAGTTTTAACTGAGAAGTTTCCAAACTGAGACATTGAATGAGATAGTAGCTTCTCCATATTTATGACTGCCCTCCATACATTGGCAAGAGTCACATTTTTCGGATCAGCAAGCTCAGAACTTAAACTTTCTGAATGAAACACTCCTACAGAAGCTAGGCCTATTAGGTCGGATTTATTTACTAAAGTCAAAAAACTGACTTTGGGAGAACCCGGAGTAGTACAAGGTAACTGGTGTTGGCCTGGACTCTTTGAAGACCCGGACGAAAAGGACATATCAGGGATCGAATTAAGCATAGATTGACTCA